>NC_134062.1:6852482-6960647 GCF_965140245.1 Athene noctua | reverse complement strand
AGTGGAAACTTTTTCAAAGAGCTGTAGGAAAGGTGAGCCTAGATTATGTAGGGTAAACACAGATAACTAGACAACCATGGAATGTGTATTACATGCTGTCCTCCAAGAGCTCACAGGGCCTCTCCTTCCATTTCCAGAAGAGTCTGCAGGAGAACCAAAGTCGAATGCTTAGAAAAGAACCTTTCCACCACAGACCGCGCAAAACAATGACCCTTCCGACGGGTTCTTTTTTGTGCTCCTCTTGAACAGTTTTGTTTCAAGTGGGGCTGGATGGAAAGGCCACTCTGAACCAAGAAAGCTACTTGCAAACTCCACAAAGCATAGGAGATGCTGGAATACCAGAGATATTTTTTGCAGCTGTTGGCCCAAAACCAAACATGTGACACACTAAAAATGTTCAGATCCTGACAGTGCAATTCACGTCGCTTCTACTGTACGTTCCTCAAACAGGAAATTTCTCTATCACAGCTAGAGAGAGAAAAGCTTCTTCCCTATCCTGTAATACAATCTGTGCCTTAATTTTTAGAGGCTCTGCTGTGATAGATATTGTACCTGTATAAGTTTACTCCACCCTTTTATATCAGTTGTCAGTGGAGGACATCAAGGCACTCGGTGAAGGAAGCAAATGTCTTTATTTTGGTTTGCAAGTGGGGAAACAGTAGCACATGTGTGACACACAGCTACCAAGCTTTTAAAAGAATTTCATATCCATCATAGAAAATGTGTGCCTAATTGCCTGAAAAATTTGGTCTTTAGATCTGAGTGACAGCATTTTCTACCTGCCTGCATGGTTCCCCACTGGCAGAGTACATTCCAACTGCAATAATTTCTTTTCTTTTCATTATAGGTAGCTCACTGCTGGTCTACAATACTCCATCCCACACAGAAGCTTCCTCACGTCTCGCCACCAAAGAAGGTCAGTCTTTTGCATATAAATGTCCCGGCTTCCTGTGCTCTCATAATGTTTTTGATTGGGTTAAAACTGGACCTTTTGTAATATCCTTGGCATGAAAATGTTCTGATCTGCTATGCATGCACAGCATGGTTAAAATAGAGTAATTCACAATTCTCAGCCCCATCCGCATGCTGAAAATCACATCTCCGCCTGTCCAGCCAACACTGTGGCATGAAATGTATATCTGCCATTGTCACACTTGTGTTTTACTGAGCTGATGAACTGGTGGCATATTTTCCGTTCTTTATGTGAAACAGTTGGAAATCTCAGATATATAGCAAGGGCTGAGACACTATTTCTCTCTGAGTGAGTTTGTGGTTGAAAGGATAAAATTTTCTCACAATAAATTCCATTACTGAATAAAGGCCACTCAGGCCTTCCAAAACCACTCATGAAACTGTCAGCTAGTTTCTACTAGCAAGGAAGACCAAGTGTGCCTTTCTGACACCTTAATTTTGGAACATTTTGATCTTCTTTTTCAAAGAACCCCAAATTTTTAATCTATCAGAAATTCTGATCATGTAGCTAGAGCTTAGAAACCTTGAATTTTAAAAGTTAATAACACACCTGAAGCTCCTTCAGGCTTTTGAGTTGTTTGTATATCCTTCAGTCAGGTTTTTCAGGTTTTACTCTGCAGTCAGTCCTGTGCCTTTTTCTTATTTTTAACGAAAAACTGGATTCTCAGTCATGATAAAACTGTGAGAGTTGGTGCGATGGGTATGATGCACATCCCTTACCTACGTAAGACAGTAAGTCACAGTCAGGCAGTTGAACTGCTAAAGGACAAATGAGGTGTTAAAGACCAGAAGTCTGGTTCTGTGCTCTATAACTTACTGTGTAGGACTAGGAGCCTTGAGTTTGGCCTTCCTTTCCCTTTGTGTAACTGCAAGAACATGGGTTCCCTTCACTGAACTGTCTTCAGCTCCTCCACTGGAAAAGCTCCTGGGAAAGGTGTGAAATCTCACGTCTGCCATATGAGATAACCCACCTAGAAGCAGTCTGCTCTCACCCCCAGACAGTTTCCTCACCTCATATATAAACATTTCTATGCCTTTCAGGAGAACATGGCTTCACTGATGAGCCACAAGTTTGCATTTCAAAGAATACTGGGGAATGGCAGAAAGTCTTTTATTTAAGCAGCTGGGGGAGAGAGAGAGACAAAACCCCCCATTTCACTGACAGACTACAGCAAACTGACATCACACATTTAACGAGCTTCTGCATGGTGTGTCTGGCTGCTTCATTGACTAGCACTGCTCTTAGAGCCAGAACTTCTTTCTCGTTGCACCATGCTGCATTTCATCTCCAACATCTGTCTTGGACCCTGGACACAAAATCAGTGCTGGTTTTTACAGCAGCTTCTTTTGTCCAGCATATAACTATCCACTTGAGCTGTCTGTTCCCGGGCATGCTGTTCTCTCTTTATGAGACAGGCATTAGTTGATAAAACGTGGTACATTACAGAGACAAAGCCGTGCAGGCTTTTCTGTGACTGACTACTTTGACGCTAACAGTCAGCTATTTAAAATTAGTAAAAGCTAGGCTTGCTCCTATTTGAATAAAGCAGACACACATGCACGTGTTCCTCCACAATTTCCCCCATAAACATCCACGCACATCCAAGCCTGTGCTCTTTCTGTCTCAGGCCAGGTGGTTGCTAAAAATAAAGGGAAGAAAGCGGCGATTTTTTTTATTAAAGAGAAATGCCCTGTGTAAAGTCGCACTCCTCTGAATATTTTATACCCTTTATCTTTGCAAGCTGGGCCTAGAGTCACTCAGGCAGAAAGAAATTTGAGGGAAAACACGTTCCTCCCCTCCATTTTTACTGCCCTCGAGTGTGTTTCTTTAGTGCAGCTGACAGAAGTTTGCGTTTGATTTCTGTCAGCTAGGCATTTTTAACTTTACATGGTACTTTCATCATGTGTCAATAAAGGACTAAACACACCCCTGGGACAGTCAAATAAAAATTAAGAACTAGCATAGAAATGTTGAAATCCCATCTATTCCTCTTCCATTTCTTCCTACAATGCATAAATTTCCTCTGCAATCATTTGATGTCTGAATACTGTTCTAGGACCCACCTCAACCTACTGTAACTGATTCATGCTCCAAATGTTATTCATGAGATAAGGTGACAGGATGAGAGACACGTGAACATGACAGGCTGACAGATAAGGAATTGGGGGAGCAGAGTGAAGTGTCTTGTCCAATATTGCAGAAGAAACTTACGATGAACACAAAGCTGGACTTGGAATTCCTCAGCCTCGGTCTAGTCTGTTAGGCAACAAGATTTTCCTTGCTTCCTTTTAAGGCTTTTTAATGGGCTCGCTTCAGGATGATGATATTCTTTTGGAAAAGGAATTTCAAGTTAAAAATAATGATATTTTTATAAATATTTTCTTGTCTCCTTAACTTCTCAAAGATGAAACACTTGTCTTTATGTTAATGCATCTTGGATCTACTAATCCTGTAAATATTTCTTCTCTCTATGCCTGTGAATAAAAACAAACAAATTTTTCTAACCACCTTCCCTTGAGGTTTCAAAAACAGGAGGTAATGAAATAGTACAATACGTGTCAGAGATAGGAAAAAAGTACCATTTTCTTCACTCCTCCTGTAATTTTTCTTGCACTTTCTCTATGATCACATAGATAATGCAAATAACCTGCCTGTGCAAATTCCAGGGAGAAATACATGCTCTTTGCATACGCTTGCCCTAAGCTTCACACAACGTATTCCATCCACATACTGTAAAAAAGAGCCTACATGGGAAAAAAAAAAAAAAAAAAAAAAAAAGGTACAGCTGCAAGACAGATGCAGATGTTCCAGATGCAGCATAGGGCTCTGCTCTCTCCCGACCTTGTTGCGGACATGGCAGGACCTGCTCTGTGCCCGCAGCGAGGACAGTGTCACCCAGGGGCACAGGACACCCCTTGGCCCGTGGCCCACGCTGGCAAGGAAGGGCAGCACTGCTGCCACACGACTGGGTTTGGCGCCGTGACACTGGAGGCAGAACTGCCTTGGCTGGTTGCAGCTGCAGACTTTACTCCCTTTTCCCCTTCTATTTTCTGCCCCTCTTCTCACTTCTCTTCTGCAATGCCAGCTCTGCACACAGAAGAACCTGCAGCACTGCTTTAGGAGAGTTAAACTGCTTTCATAGCAGAAACAGATACCGTAAACTTCTACAGCTGGTGCGCAAAGCACACGTGTTTTGTTCTCAGATCAGATAGGTAGAAACCTTGTCCTGTTCAAAGGACTCTTGTTGCCTGAGCTACTTTGCTTTTCAGCCTCATAAACACTCAAAAGTATGGTATTTAGCGTCATTGGTACAAATTGTCTTCAGCTGCCTTTGAGAAATAAATTGCTCTAATGAAAATCACCAGTATTTTTTGGCTAGAGAACAATTTTCTGGAAAATGAAACGAGGTTGCTCTCATTGCTGAATGGAAAGATTTGTGTCCCACTCCCAGCGCTCCACTGGAGAGATGGTCTGTCTCATTTTCCGTGACTGTTTGAAGCAATGACTGACCTACTGTAGGTACCGGAGACATGGGAGAAGAATCTGAGACCACATTATCTGCCCAAGTCCACGGAGATTTTAAATTGCTCGCCTTCAGAATGGTGTCATTTAAGTAGGTTTCCATAGGGAAATGGAAAGTATGTTCACATACAACAACATTTAGGAGGCCAAAGGGCTGTGTCCCGTAAGGTTGTGAGCATTCTGGCCTCAGTCCAACACATTTTTAGAGTCCATGTGTACGTTTAAGTATGTTGAGGTCTACATAACTCACGTGTTTAATATACAAGCCTAAATGCTGTGGAGGATTTGAACCCACACAGGATAGCGCTGGCAGTTCCCGAAGAGGCAGAATCACGGCATGTCAATGTGTAGAATTACACATGTGTAAGCAGGCATGTAGGAGCGTCTGGTGTGGTGTAGGTGGTGCTTTGTAGCATGTGCTGATAGGCAGTGAAGTGGGTATTTGTGCAGTAAGGTGGCAGAGTGCGGTGAAGGAAGGCTTGGTTGATATGGGCTACACCCAGGCATCACGCGTGAGAATTTAGTGGAGAGATTTTTTTGTGGCTCTTTGCCTCCAGATTAGAGGTTATGGATGATCTTGGCTAAAAGGCTGTATTCAGCATGGGTCTTCATCCTCCAGCACTGCGTACGTCAGGCTCAGCCTAAGGTAATACAGTTAGCTTAGACTAGTGGTAAACCAGCGCTAGCCCAAAGACTCATAAATCCAACCTGAATTCTAGAAGAACACAGGAAAAACTGATGTGCATTTTCAAAAAGCGAAGAAATTTGTAGGTGAATACATGAATATGGATGTAGGAGATGAATTTTAAGGATTTAGTCTGTGGCTATCCCATGTTTGTGTTTGCATTATAGAAGTGTTAGTGTGAACAATAAGGATGTTTGGGTGAGGGGTGTGTTTTGGTGGCAAACAGCGTGTTTTCCTGGGGGGTTGTACCCATGTTCGGTGTGAGCCCCTAGGGAAGAGTTTCCTGATGTTGGAGCATTAATAAGATCTCTCTCATGCAGATTCCCTGGCACCTAACAAAATATGAGTCTGTGCAGCTGCTTTTCTTGCTGTCAGGGTGGCAAACTCTCTCCTCTTTCCCCTGAAATTCCCTTTAATTTGGGTAGGAACTCTTTAAAACTCACCTCTCCCGCTTGTCAAATTTGGTGACAATTCTGGGTGACAGGTTGAAAAGTTTTGGGAGATTGGAGAGAGAGGGGCAAAGAGACCACAGGCAGCATGGTTGCATAAGCACAGTTCCCGCAGAAAAATAGTCTCAAATTCCTGCGTAAAATTCTTCTCTCAGAAAAGCCATTTTTCAGGTCTAAAAGGTTGTCACGTGAAAAATATTGACCAGTTTCAGTAAACTCTTAAGTGTGTTAGTAAAGCCCCTTGTTCACAGCAAAGGTTATAAACCCTCCCATCTTAGTTGTGTCAGAGGAAAAGCAGTTGTAGCTTTATGCCCTCTTAATTGTCTGTACATGCTAAAACATTTGTCGATGATATTTGTGTGCCTGGTGATGAAATATCCCATTTTTAGCTCTCTAGCAGAAAAAGGGGAGGCTTTTTTGGTGCTTCTCTTATTGCGACTGTGTGGCCAAACCAGGGATTTATGATTTCAGGAGAGACAGTAGCTAGCGCTCTTGGATTTTTCTTTTTTTCTTTCTTTTTTTTTTAATTGTTTTCCTTTGAAATTCCAGAGTTAGTGTTTTGTCTGCTTTCTCCCTGACCCTCTTCGGAGGCAGGCGTGTGTTTTTTCACCAGAAAAACTGGAAACAAAGAATCGTTGTCTTTAAGCTGTAGCAGGCAGGAAACCCAACTCACAAGGGATCACCCCGAGCCAGCGCTGTCCCAGAGTAGACTCCAGTTCTCTGAATTCAACCTGACAGCTTGTCTGGAGCACTTTCTAAGTAACCATTATCCTTCCTTTTCTCCCAGCAAAAGAGCTATTATTTTTTTGCCTAGGGTGCACTGCAAGCAATGTTATTGCACATGTGTGTGGGGGTTACACGTTTGCTGGGGTGCAGTTCCTCCCCTGAAAAGCTCTTGGAAGCGCTTTGGCTGTTTCCAAAGACAAGAGTAAATTTGTTTTCTGATAATGAGTTAAATGGGCAAATGCTGGAAAAAAAAGCTAGCTGCAATGTCTGCGCATGTGTGTCTTCCCTTCCCTTTTCTCTTATGTGTGTATTGCTGCGTCTGGCTTTTTTCTCCGCGAATATGCGTTTCTTTTTCATTACTTCTGCATTTGTCTGTTTTTCAGTAAGTGCAAACTGCACTCACGTTCACTGTTTGGCTTTACCCCCACTGTGTGCTGGGGGGTAAAATACACACAGTGCTGTTTGCATATTTGTGCACGCTCGTGTATGTGTTTTGGCTGAACGTGTGTGTACGTGTGCGAAGGGCGCTCAGAATGCACCTTTCAGAGCCTGCGATTGCATCTCTGAGTTTTTGCTCAGTAACATGCCTGTCCGCATGTGGCTCTTTGTGTCTGCAGCCCTGCGAGGCTCAGTAACATGTATTGTGACTGGAAAGTGCCTGCTTTTCAAAGCTGGCTCTGGGAGGGATTCTTAGGGCACATACTTCAGTCTTCATGCACTGTGCATTGGGACTTCTGCTGCTGCTATTAAAAAAAGCAACAACAACAACAACAAAAATTCTCATTACTTCCTCCATTTCTTCATAATGTGTCTTTGTAAGCCTTGCACAGGGTAACTCAGACGTGAATCAGGAAGTTCCACCGCTGCACGGCTCTGGGATGTTTTTGTAGCCACACTCGCACAACTGGGGGCTGTCGCCTATGGCTCAAAGCAAACAGGGAGTGACTCCAAGTTTTAGAGGCCAGAGCCCTCCTCCGAGTGGGGGAGCAGAGCTCCAGGCTCTAGAGCTGCGGCGTGTAGGAGCTCCTTCGTGTCACCCTGCCAGGCTCAGTCTAATGAGGGAGAGGGATTACAGATCTCAGGCTGGAGTGACCTGGGTCGGAAGGGACCGGCACTACCCTAAGCACTCCCCTACCTGGGCAAGCTGAATGAGTCCCCTTTGAAAATCCTGAATCCTAGTTCTGTGCATGCACTGTGTTACGGTCCAGATCCTGGTTGATCCTGGAAATAAGTGGGTTTCTGTCATGGTTCTTCAATCCAACACTGGATCTAGAACAGGAGTTAAATCAGAAATGTTTGATTGCTCAGGTTTGTGTTTCCATGAGGATGGCAACGCATACCCGGGTTCTCAGCTACTTTCAGAGATTCCCCAAGTTAAACCCGTTCTTCACATACATGCTCTGCAACAGGTTTCTTATGCAAATCCAACAGTCAGTCCCTTCTCACTTGGTTTGAGTTGACTTCAAGTCAAAACCCAATGTTGTTCCAATCCTGGACTTTGCTTTTTGCATCAGTTCCTCATCTGTAAAACAGGTTAATAGCAACGTAGAAATGTTAGGCAATTTATTTTCATTTTTAAAATAGTGAAATAATCAAATAGTTTTATAGAGTAGAAGTTTCTTTGAAATTATTCTGCACTCAGCTAGTTGCTTCCTCTTAGTGGAGAGACTTAGAATTACGTGATTCCACATATGATCCCTGTACTGGTGATTCTTCAGCACAGGGAGCAGAGCACTGTGGTCTTGAAGCAGAAACAAATGAGTTTGGTGCTTGAAGGAACTGGAAAGTCTTACGTAATCATGAGAACAGTCATAGTAATACTGGCTGTGAATGACATATGGCATACGTGCTAAGCAATTGTTTGAATTAGCAGAAATAGTAAATTGAAAAGTAATTCGTTGCAAAACAAATGATACTGTGGATGAGATTTCCAGCCCTTAGTGTATGTGGTTATGACACACATATAACGTGTATCTGGGTGTGCCATAGGGCTAAAAGTTATGGGAAGCAAATTGCTGACTTGCATAAACCGCCTCTTGTAGCCATTTGAGAAGGCCAGAGGACTCCTCATACTCTGCTCTGCTTCCTAGTCCTGTTCCACCGTCTCTGCCACACCCCGTCAAAGCTCCTACAGACAAATGAGACCATCCAGAGCCTTCACAGCTTTGTGCTAAGAAAAGCCATATCTCTAGCAAATCTCTTGCTGCTGACATTGTAAGGTTTTGCACCGTATGTACTGAGCATTTAGTATGTACACTTGGAGCCAGAGTGGGCCTGGGAAGAACCTTATAGACTCTACAACCTTTATGTTTGCTGCCATCATTTAAAACAATGCGTCTAATGTTTCTAGGAGGAGTTGGAGGTGTTTTTGGCTTCCTTGCCCCTCCAGAAACCCACAGTCTAGGTTTCTTCTCTCCAACTGGCTTTAAACACAACCCCACCTCTTCAATGCGATCTCCAGGAGGTTAAATGACGGGAGTGTGAGGGCTGGACGCTCAGCAGCTTGGCAGAGCTTGCTTACATGTTTGGTTTGCAGCAGTAGTGTTTTTTGTTCCCATGCGCCTACGTTGGGACTAGTCCAAGATACCAGAATAGTGCCACCACACACAACCTCACTTTGGGAGGAAAAGCGGTGAGGTCTTATGCCCTCCTTTCTCTCTCTCCCTATAAAGTATTTGCCGCAAAATAGACCCCAAGTGACCACTTAGATTAATCACAAGTCTGGATCCCCTAGGACACCTGGTTCTGCTTTCCCCATTTAGAGAAGCTAATTTAAATTCCAGCCACCAAGCCAGGATCCTTTCTTCCTACTGAAGCAGAAGGAGTCATTGCAAAAAACAGACTGTGTTCTGCATGGAGAATCCCATGGATCTCATAGCCTGCTTCAGGTTTGCAGCCTTCTCTTTCCCCTTCCCCTGATTTGCTTCACTGAAATCTGTAAGGCCAAGTCCTGTCTGGGAATATGGTGTCTGTGCTCCCTAACCAAAGAAGTCAGGGTATTCAGGAGCAGTTCCTTCTGTATTTCTGGTTTGGGCTTTTTTCCATCGTGTGAACTGGGGTCATTTGACATTTTTTTTGTGAAGTACCCCAAGATGCTGTGGTAAGGAACCCAACAGACGATGGCTAACTGACTACAGTCATTTAGAACTGTCACTGTTCATCCGGGTCAGCAAGACAGCCTTGGCCAGAGGCCTCCAGTGCATTTCAAAGGGAAACAGAGGCAGTGTTAGTAAGTAGACAGACAGTTCACTGAGACTTGGGAAACCTTTATTTTCTTCCTGGCTCTGTCCCCATGACTAAGAACAAGCCACTTCCCATCCTCTGGCTGCCTAATCACCATGGAGATATCACCTCCCGTAGGCAGGAACTGGTGGGCTCTTCCTATTGCTTAGCACCAGTATGCTGGGGAATCAAGATGCCTCCACAAATTTGCTTCATGTGTGTTTCTCCAAACATCTACACAAGCTGACTCCAGGAAGAAATCCTGTCTGAGGAGACGGAAGCTTCTTGGGAGGTTTCAAGCCCCCTTCAGCTCTGTGACGAGGCTCCTCATAAGGGAAAGGTGATGGGGATAGTGTTCCCTCAGGCAGAGCTCAGTGTTTGGATGCTTCTGGGTTACGTATAGTATTACGTTTCAGGATGCTGTTCAACCGGGACACACAGTCCCATGGCTATTGTGTTAACCCAGGCATGACACTGCCCACAGGTCTGACAGAGGGAGCTAATGTTCAGGCCAGTCATTCTGCACCTTGACAGTGAGCCCCAGCAGCTCATAAAGCAGTGCCTGGCTGGAAAAGAGCTGCTGCAGCTGCCAGTGACGCCACGAATCCAATAAATACACCGTGCTGCTCCTCCCCAGCCCTGCTTGCAGTTAAGGGCACTATGCCAGCATAGATGGCATTTTGAGGTAAGATTCCCCTATAGTGCCTATAAAGCATTTAGCCCATAAATGATCCAGCCCCATTGTATCCATCCTAGAACAAAAAGGCCTGAAAAATGAGGATATTACAGGCCCAGTGCCCATCGTTCTCCTGAAAAACCTCATCGAGGCTGGTAGCACGAAATTGTGCCTGAATCTGGTTTGACTGAAAAAGCTCCTACAGAGAGAGCAGGATGAAGGGGCTGTCAGCACTCACCGAGCAGCTCAGGAAGCACAGGGACTGTGAGCCTATTGTTCAGTTGAAATCCACCCCCCTTGCTTCTCCCCTCTGTCCCAAGCTCTCAGATTTATAAAACACCATTTTTGAAGAAAAGAAAAAAAAAAAAAAAGAACTTCTTAAAGCTTATCACAGTGGGTTTTCTCTCTAATACATCATATCTTAAACACAAATTCCCTAATGGCTTGTTCACTGGCTGCATTCAAGCTGAAAGGACTGCTTAGGCATCGGGGATGGTCTTCGCTGTGATGTGGAAATCTGCTTGGGGATTTTAAGCCCAGTTTCCTAGGGAAATGAGTCTGTGCGTGTCTGTCCATCCACCCCCTAGCCCATAGCAATAGTTGAGCCTATTAGTCTGTTTAGACTAAATATGATCCAGAGGTACAGGGAACAGGAGCGAAGTGAGGAACACTCGAGCTGTGAGATGAGGGGGGGGGATGTCTGTAAAGGTGGGCACTCCTCTGTTTCTTCCCCACATCAAGTCCTTCCTTTGTTGTACCAGACATTCTGACAAGAAGAAACTGCAGAGGTTTGGATAATTTAGCTTATCTTTTGAACTTTACAGGACAGCCGGCCTAATGCCCAGCCTTGACCTTGCTAATTTTGCCATGTTCTGAGCTTTTTCTCAGCCTTCTGCATAGCCTAGCAGGCTGTTTCACTACCGTGTTAATTCTGATTTACATCTAATTCTGGAAGAATCAATAGACTTTGAAAGGGGAGTTGTACAGGAGAGGATGAAAACTTATAAATGGCACAGAGGGTGGAGAGGTAGGAGCTGAGGGAGATTTGAGGTGAGAAGGTATAGACCAAGGTTAGAAAGGGTGCAGAGACCAGTGCTACGCAGTCTGTTCCGCACAGCCTGATTTCTAAGAAAGCGACTTCATCTGGAAAAGGCAGTTAAAGCCTGAGGAAAGTGCATTTATGCACGTAAATAAATAAAATTATATTTAACCTTCTTCCCAGGCGCGCTGTGAGTGTGAATGTTTGCAAAGCTGTGAGATCCTTAGTTGAAAGGTGCTGTGAAAGTGCAAAGCATTATTAATATCCTTTACCTTACTCATAATAGAGTATACATTCATTCTGGGGAATTTCTGGACATAAACCAGACAGCTGCAGAATGACATTTCTTGAAAGCATCTATGATTTATTTTCTGCTCTTTAATTCCATTTTGTATTGAACACACATTTGTCATAGGACTGTTGTTCCACTGGGCCTTTTAAGTCTAAAACAGACTGGGGGACCTGATCCTTAGCTGGTATAAATTTGCCCCTAACTTCACTGTCACTATTTGCTGATTTACACCAGAAGAGGACCTCAGTCCAAGTCTTTTAATTGAATTTCCATAGTGCGGCAAGTTTTGGTGTAAAATCCAAGTGGTTTTAATGACAGATAAGACTCTCCCTGTAACTAACCGTCTGGCTGGAGTTCTGTAGGATCTCTTCGAGCCACTGGGCGTCAGGTCCTGGGAACGATATTGTTTTTGCAGAAACTTGAGTCTCTGGATAGGTTCCCTGGCTCTGCCTTTTCCATTTTGTTTTAAACACGTTCAGCTTTAGAGTCTGGGCCTGGAAGCTGGGAGGGCTGGTGTGGTTCTTTCACGTTGCACGGATTTTTGTGAAAACAAAACAAAAATAGCTTAGTGGATTTGGACTTTTGGGGGGGCAGAGGGAGAGAAAGAGTTGGAAACTTGCACAAGCTGAGTGAACACATTGTTTCAATAGCAACGCCTGTATTGCTAACTATCATATTTAATCCTTTTTACCATCGCAAAGTCACACTCAGAGCTAAGTCTCATCCTAACAATACAAGTGCAGCAGCTCCTATATATGCCCACACTTTATAATCCGTACTATATAGGGAAAACTGAGGCAAAGGGACTCATCTGAGGTACGCTAAACCTGGATTAAACCTGGGCTGTGTCACATGCACACCATCCTTCCAAGCTGATGTTTAGCAACCTAAGACATACACTACAAGGAAACCCATTCAGAGAGGTTTTGAACGACCATTTCAACCAGGCTTAGCCAAACCTATCCGGTGAACTAAGCCTTGATCCTGTAAAGCCCAAGCAGCCGTAGCAATACGTGCCTGGTCAGCAACTCTGATTGCGATAGTATCACTTATTGGTTAGAAAAGCCTTCAGAAGATGCATTTGACACTCTTTCTGTGACAGTGAGCAAAGCAGGCTCCTCCTCAGTGCCAAAGTTTCTCCATCTGGAGGAGGAGGAGGAGGAGGATCATCTATCCAGATGATGGCCTATTTGTTTACTCAGAACACGCTGCTGCGTCTGAATCAGCCAACCCATTTGTAGCAGTTGATTCACTTTGGTCAATTTTTTGACCTAAAAGAATCAGAGAAAATTGAAAATTTTCCCTGAGTTCTGCTATTTTTTGGAAAAAAATCTTTTCCCCAATTTGAAAAGAATTTTTCTGTTGGAAGATTAATTGCTACCTTTCTTTTTACCAGGATCATCATGTGGTGACATTTCCATTAACATTACATAATGGCAAAACTGTTTCTGACTGAGCTAACCAAAACGTACATTAGCATCTTGATCGGTGGAAATTTCTGAGGTTTAGCCTTTCTCTCTCAATGCAGAACTCTTACATTTTTTTCAAAATATTTCCCAAACCAGTACTCTAATAGCTCTAGTTGTAATACTTCTGAAGGATATCCCAGGGGAGAAATGAAAGTCAGAGACCGGCTGCAAAGAGGACATGGGAAAAGCCAGTGGTTACTTCAGACCTGCTCTCTGCTCTCCTGATTTCAGTCACCGATAGAGCAGCACCCCAAGCTCCGGGTGCACGCAGATGAAGTTAGAATTTGCACAACGGGTTTCTAGCAAGGGAAACACCACCCGTGCAACCAGCATCTTATTTACAACAATGACAACTGTTGAGGACTGAGCTTGGGGATAAAGTTCCCCGGCAAGGCAGTTTCCAGCCCTGCTGCTCCTTGCCCGGCCATGGGAGCGGGGACAGGGCTCCCTTCTGGGGACAGCGTGGCTGGGGCTGCCGCCTCCCTCTCCCAGAGATGGCCCGTCGCACTCTTTGTACCAGGCTGAAACCGTAGCGGTTTGTTTTTCAGTCTGATCTATTTGCAGTGGGGTTTGCGGTTTCTAGTAAAAAGGGAAAAAACAAATAAGTAAAATAAAAATAAAAACAGACAGATTACATGAGCTCTGTTTTCCCCCATTCCCTTCTCTTCCCTCCTCCTCTTTCTCTCCCTCTCTTCCCCTCCCGTCCCCTCTCTGTTTTCCTTTTCATGCCAATAACTAGAAGGCTGTAATTTCAAAGCTGCAGCAGCTTTCCCAGCGCCGGGAGGAATGTGCAAGTGCCTGGGATGTTTCTGCAGGGAGCTGTGCAGCCCAACGGGGCACGAGGCAGTGCTCACTCCTGTCCAGCAGTGTGGCCAGAGGGGCATTTTGAGTTCCACTTGAGAAGATGCTTTTTCCCTTTTTCCCCCCTCCTTAAAATAGCTTCCTTATTGTGTGTGTCAAGTCCTTGGCCTCTTTGGGTTTTAAAGTCATCATTTATTTTCTGAGAAATAACAAAAGGATTAATCTCATCCTCCTTTCCTGTGCGTGGTCTTCTGTCATCTTGGGATGAGAGGAAGGGGGGCTCGTTTTGGATGGGACGAGTCGCACTCTAAACTCCACCGAGAGCAAAGACTATACTTCATGATCAGAATGTGCCAGGCTCAAGCATTGCACAAACAGCTGGTCCCAACCACTGTATTTACACTCTCTTGCCTTTGTGAGAGGGACAAGGGAGCAGAGGAGGTACGGGAGAGGAAACATAATAAATCTGCATATTACCAAGCCAGTTGGCACCAAGATACAAAGCTAGGATCTTGCAAGTTTTTCCTGGGAAGAGTTGATTTCAATCCCTCTGTGCCTGTTGTCTTTTGTCATTAGATCCCTCCTATGATGCAGTCAGGAGAACAGGATGGGGCAGTATTATGAATTCTGGCCTCTCTAAAAGTAAGTTGTCCCAGTGGGAATCACAAATTCTCCAATGGAAGATCAAAATGAGACTGTAGGAGAAGATGGGCATGGCTGGCTTGTGTTACAAGCATCACAAGGGCGAAAGATTTGGGGATAGTCCGTTGGATAAGAGCTAGAATTATGTTATGAAAAGAAATAAAAATTGGCACAAATATATTTATCATTGAGTCATGTATTGAAGATGACAGCACGTAGCGGTAATACTTTCAGGATTTGATTAAGGGGCCAGGAGCAGACCCTCCATACAAACACAGACTCTGTGTTAACCACCTGCCTGTAGTCAAATTTAATATTTTAGGGACAGGTATAGACAGCTTGGGCAGATTCTGAGAGTTTCTTACTACTTTTCAGAAAGGAAGATTCGACACAAAATCTAACAGGCAGATAGGGCCCCGACTTCATGAGCCCTACTGACGCAACTGTTCTTGTTTCTTACTGGTTTTATAGTGTCCTTCAATTCACAATACACTCCGGGTGAGTTAGAAATATCCATTCCCTGCCTCTAAAATCTGTATTCTAGCTAACAGAACCAGATGATACAGAGCTACACTCTCCCCTGCTTCCACTGCTGGGGCATATCCCTGTGCCGCAGTGCAAGATGGGCACGTTTGACTCTCAACAGGCTACTACTGGGTGCAAATACATGTGGCAGAACCTGGCCGTCAGATTATATTTCCTTTGCTTTGCAGCTTTCTGAGCTATGCGCACTCTAAATGTGAAGACTATTCTTTGAGTTATAGTTTTCTGGTATAAGAAAAGATATGAAGAGGAGAAACAGATGTTAATGTTGATGTGATTTATAGAAACGGCCGTGATATTTTCAACAAGAAGTTTGGTTTGATAAAGCCAAAAGGTTTTGCATAAAAAGGTTGCTTTCAAAAAGAATTTGTATTTCCAAAAAATGTTGGAAAAAGTTCCAACATGGAAGAAGGTCAGAATTTATAAGTCTTTAAAAATCCAATTTTCTGTTCAAAACATGGACGTAAATTAGAATGGAAGTTAAATCGCAATAAAAGACAGAAAAATTGTAAAGTATCTACATAATACTTTTTCTGGCCTCACCTGCATATTTTCATTTTACAGGGAAATTTTTAATTTCTAGCGAAATCACTTAATTTTATAGTGCCATTTCACAAATATCAGCTCTTTGGATTAGAAAACTTTTTTCCCATCCCAGTCGCTGTTATTCCTGTCCAATGTATCTTGCACTTGCCTTGTTCTCTGCTCATTCCTCCTCTTCTATTCTAGTACACATAAGATCTTTCTCTGTCTTTACAGGCCCTCCTGTTGCAGGGACACAAACTGTGAATAAGACAACAGAACAGCAACGGCCCCAGCCAGGTAATTGTTGATTTTGTCCCTTCTGCATTTACTAAGTAATTAGATTTGTACTAAATTGGGTGAATAGAAGTGTTGAGCAGCACCAACTCTGCTGTCGAGCACAGGACAAACAGTCAGAGCCTTACAGGGAAGTCTCAGAATAATGAGTCAACTGTGACTGAGCGTGACAGCAGTTGTTCCAAACTGGTTCTGTCTTACTGCATTGTCCTGTCCCATCCAAAAGAAACACCCTCGTTTCAGCCGAGCCACGTGCAGTGCCCGGCATCGGTTGTGTCTCCTCCGAAGCATCACGACACACCGTGTAATGAAGCGGTTTGGGGCACGGAGCTGTTTCTGCTGCAGCGGTGGAGCAGCTGCTCGTTACCTCTTCACCTCTGCGGCAGGGATGGTCAATGGAAGGATCGCCAAACAGAATCAACAGGGCTTCCCCTGCCTCAAAGAAAACCAAATAAGAAAAGCAAACCCTGTTGGGCAGCAAGCAGTAGTGTTTCCTGCTAGTTTCCCAAGGGGCCTTTGAAAAGCTAAATACCACCTTCTTTGCTTTGCACAGCTGCTTTCTATCCCCCCTTTTTTTTTTTTTTTTTTTTTTAAGGGGTTGGTTCTTTTGGCGTTGATTCAATCCACGACCAAATGCTATAGATCCAAATCACCAAAACCAGAGAGAAGCCAGAGGAGAAGTGTAGAGCTTAGGGCTGAGGAGGCCCCACAAAAAGGGAAGGAATTCATTCCTAATAAATGCATTGTGGGATTTACAGGAAACACTCAGCCTCATTGGACAAAACTCCTGTTACTCTCATTTGTCTAATGCTCTGTTTGCTTCAGTAAGGGAGAGTTGGGTGACCATTTCATTGACCTCAAAGGGAAGCAAGCTCAACTGCTAACAAGCGGATTTAAAAATCTCATCTGCTGCCCAGCTCCTTTTATTAGGAGAAACATATTTGCTCCTGATTTGTTCCTGTTCTAGTATCCCACACTTCTTTTCTTTCACGTTTCATGTTTTCTAGTTGACACATAAGTGTAGGGTATGTCCAAACTGATTACAGACTTTGAAAGCAGGCAAAATCTGAAACTGATGCCAGAAACACTGTGCCATTTTGGATTCCATAAATAATTGGTGGTTGTTTGCTAAAAAAGAAATAAAGAACACATCAGGTCTGTTTCAGGCCCTAGGAGAAGAGGCAGTAAGAGTAAAGAAAGAAAATGAAAATTTGAACTGGTTTATAGGCTAAACAGTAGTGAACTGTTGTTTCTTTTGGATGAAACATTTTTTAAAATAGATTTTGTTGGATGTTTTTTAGATCCCTATCAAATCCTGGGGCCCACTAGTAGCCGTCTTGCCAATCCAGGTGAGTTCATCTTTAAATTTCAGCCCAGCATTATCAAAGGGGTTAGCTTTCCTTCTCATCCACTGCTCCAGTCTGTACTGGATGAGGAGCTGTTGTCCTCTGCCGTTCGGGTAGGCTGTGAGAGCCATTGACCTTGGTAGCTGTGCTCTCACAAGTGCTTTTGCAAAAATCCTTCCAAAAAAGTGGGGAAAGTGATGCAACATCATCTTTGTCAGGACAAAATCACCATCCTGAATGTTCTTACCCCAAACCAGCTTTCCCTAAGAAGAGTTCTACAGGGGACTTAAATGCTGGTCTCTCAGATTTTCAGTACAGGTTCGTTTTTCACTGTCTGCCATGGATTAGCTGTTTGGAAGGCACAAAACATTTCTGAATATCATAATATCAGTTATCTATCATAACTGCATGATAGCTGTTTCTAACACATCATCTGCAGAAAACAATCCCTGACTTTGGGGAATAAGACCTAGAGTAAATCTTGCTTGAACAAACTTGTATACACTGAGTGCTTGTAAGGAAACGTCCTCATAAGGCTCTTTACTATTAGTATAACCACACCGAATAAAGCTAGGAGTCATCTAGTCTGGGGAAGAAAGAATCCTATGTAACTCAGATCACCAACTGGTAAGAAAACTGTAGGTATCCAAAACAATATCCATGGTAAACAGTAAGCAGCTGAGAGTTGAAACATACCGTGTTTCACTATTCAGTGAAAAATTCTGCAGAACACTATGCTCGGGAAAAAGCCTGTTTATGAATAGCCTGAAGATTTTAAGGCCAAAGGCGACCATTATGAAATCTAATCTGACCTCAACTCGTGAACAGAACAAAGGGTTGACTAACTTGTTTGCTGGGAACAGTTTATCCATTCCTACATAAGACTTTCTGAGGCTTGAAGGAGCAGTTCCCAGTAAAGATCGAGATAGTCCTTCTGTTTCCTGCCTTTGTCTTTGCTTTTAAGCAGGAAACACAACGTCATTTCCTTTCCTCTTTGGCTTGCTTCTCGCAGGGAGCGGGCAGATCCAACTGTGGCAGTTCCTCCTCGAGTTGCTGTCGGATAGTTCCAACGCCAGCTGTATCACGTGGGAAGGGACCAATGGGGAATTCAAGATGACGGACCCTGATGAAGTGGCACGGCGCTGGGGAGAACGCAAAAGCAAGCCCAACATGAATTATGACAAGCTGAGCCGAGCCCTCCGATACTACTATGATAAGAACATTATGACCAAAGTGCATGGCAAAAGGTATGCCTACAAATTTGACTTTCATGGCATTGCCCAGGCTCTTCAGCCTCATCCCACTGAGTCGTCAATGTACAAGTATCCATCAGATCTCTCCTACATGCCGTCTTACCATGCCCACCAGCAGAAGGTGAACTTTGTACCCCCGCACCCTTCTTCTATGCCTGTCACATCATCCAGTTTCTTTGGAGCAGCCTCACCTTATTGGACCTCCCCTACAGGAAACATTTATCCAAACCCCAGTGTCCCTCGCCATCCCAACGCCCATGTATCACCACACTTGGGCAGCTATTACTAGATGCTTTTATCTTCAAGTGGCCTTTATCAGTCTGGTTGGACTTTTTCTTTACTTCTGGGATTTTTATGTTTTTTTGGGGGACCGTCAATGGATAATTGTGGCCTTTCTGGGGAAGAATTGAAACTGGATATTGGTTATTCCTGGATCAAACCTTTTACTTATGTAACTTTGCCTCTTGTGTCTTGAACTGAGAGATGGATGCTTCTTTGGGCCAGTACTCTGCATTTTCTTTGGTTTTAAACGCTTATGTCCTCTGTAGGAATTGACTATGAAGATTGTTCACCATTACCTGGGATGATTATTAGCTTTTTGATGAGAGAAATTTTTACAAAATCAAAGGCTTTTGACAAGACATAGATCCAACTGTGGGTCGTAGGAAAAGATGACTACATGGGGTTTTTTCTCGCTGTGGAGAGGGTAGGCAATTTGACCATTAAGTGGAGGACGTTGGGCTGCAGGGGACTGCAACTGGAATCTTAGCTTTAAGGCAGATGAGGATTTTCACCCAACTGGAAATTAAATATATATATATTCATATATATATATATATATATGTACATGTATATTTTAAGAAGTAAAGGGCATTGAAGGAACTTTTCTAGAGTGTACAACTTCATTAGACTATGTATTAACTCCAGAAACATCAGAAACCAGAACAAAAAGTAACCTAGTGTCAAGCACAGACATTCCTTGAAAGCAAAAGTGAAGTAAAATAAATGACAGCAGGCCCTGAGCTCTGCCAGAGTCTTAGGGATCGCTAAATGCTACCGATTCGCGAACGCTGTGCGTTTGTCAGACCGTCATCCAAAGGGTCAACAAATCAGAAGGCAAATTACTGTATAAATTATGCAGAGTTATTTTTCCCTATATCTCACAGTTTTAAAAGAAAGATTAAATAAAACGAGTTGACCTCGGTCACAAATGCAGGTTTGTTTTTTACTATCAGCTCAGTTGTTTGTGGGTTGTTTTTGTTTTTTTTTAATGTAATTTGTACATCTTTTCAATCTGTACATTTGGGCTGTATCTTTGTACTTTTTGCTTAAAAAAAAAATTAAAAAATAAGACATGAGTAATGTATCTGTTGGAGATGGCCTTGATTCTGCAATTGGATCCATAATTGACCCCCAAAGTAGCCAGAAACCTTCCAGATTTCCCCGGGTTTGTCTAGAGTAGTTTTTTCTTGCATTAGCCTGTCGTAGTTGTCTGCAAATTAACTCCATTTAGCTAACGTGTTTGGATTGAAGCTTATTGAAAACATGCACCAGCATTTTAAAGCAACTATTTGAATATTTGGGATTAGTTTTCACCAAAATCTTGAACTTTGGAAAGATTTCAACGGCTTCATAGATAAAATTATCAAATATTTCCCGTAACATCTTTTCAAAAACTTTCACTATGGGTTTTCACTTAAATTTTAAACGTGCAAAAATTCTCAGCCATCTTCAATTTTGCACATGTTAATCTGATGATCCACAAATGGCGGTTTGGTGCCATAAACAGAAGGGTAAACCACAAGCATTTGTGTTATAGAACAGATGTCTATAGAGGGGGTGAGACTTACATGTACAACCTATTAGCTAACTTGTATTAACTGGCAACCAATTAACAGGATCACAAATATCTAGTCTAGACATAACCTCTGGGACTCTGTGTGGGTGCAAGATTTGGTCCATGTGCATCCGATTGCAGGATGAGAGCCTGAAACCAGAACGTTGTAGTTTGCTCATAACTTTAAACAGAAGCACTGATGCCATTATTTAACAAAATGGAAAAATAAGATCAAGCTAAACTGTTTAGGTCTTAGTGCTTTCGGGATGTTTATAAGTAACATTACTGCAATAATCGCAAAATTTAAGTATGAAGAAATTACCCATGGAAATGGGGCTTTTGCTACTATATATATGCAATGTACTTTTGGATACTAAAATATATATAATTTTGCAAGCTATCTCAGTGTTTTTTAAAAAATGTATTAAGTGTTACAATGAAACTGTTGTATGAAGAGGATGATGTAAAAAAATGTGACAAAATAAATGGTGGTTTTCTTCTCTAAGGCATCACATTGTCCCACTCTCTCCCTCCCCTCTCATACCCGCAGAGAAAGCATGAACTTTGCCTCTGAATTACTTTTAGCTAAAAAGGATAACAAAGCAGCCCCATAGTAGAGGCAATCAATCCTTTTCACTATAAAACAGTACCGACCTCTTATTCCAGAATATTTGTGATTCTGGAGCCAGTGTTTATCAGACCTAATTTAGTTATTGAAGTGTCTAAATCAGAAACCTAGGCTCCACCTTTTGTCCTTGGAGAGAGAAAGTGGTAGAGTAGCCAAAGCTTGAGGAGGTGAAGTGTCTCACACGAGGATGGTGGCAGAGATGGGGTCTCAGCACCGTGCCAGCCTCCCTGCGAGAGCCGTGCCTGACCTAACAGACATCTCCGTCTTGTTTGCTCTTTCGGGGGCTCCAGAGCTCATTGGCACAATGTCTATGTACAATGCCTTATGTATTACCAGCCTGCCTGCTCATGTTTCTCACCTATCCCCAAGCCCCAGGGAAAGCCAGTGCTCCAAAGCATTCCTGAGATGGAGTAAGAGGCTGCAAAAACAAGCACTGCCAAGGAATCTTCTGATTGTGTATAAAGGTCAGGCAAAGGCACTTCCTGTATTTTTGCAGACACACGGTGGTCCTGAGAGATAGCTTGATCTTTCTGCCGATTTGATAAACCCTTAGAAATACATAACTGCATGAGTACACCATTTCCTTCCTCCACACACAACCTTTTGTTGCTAAGTTTCTAGTACAATAGCTTTCACTGGCTTGATTAGCAAGCCTGGGCTCTGAAAAAGAGCGATATTAATGTGTTCAACCACCACAGAGCTGTTCCCTTTGTGTATTCAACCATAGTCGCTCAATTTAGTCATAAGAGTGAGTGTTTTGTTGCTTATCTCTATTGTTTTTCACTTTAGCACTATCCAGATTCATCCTGGCTGTGCATCATCAATAGAAATATCAAGGATTTTATTTGAATACAGTGCTCCTGCCCCGTTGCCAGTAATGGGAAAAAGTGAAGACCGAGGCTGTACAAAAACATCTAAAGGCAGAATCCGAAGGTTATCGGAGTGTAAAGATGTCTTTGATAGCAAAATTTGGCCAGCAGGATCCTTGGTGAAAAAAAAAAACAAAAACAAAAACAAACGACTTTTGAAAACAACCAACGATTTAAGAAGCATCTGGTTCTGGCTGTCCAACTTGCAACAGCTTAAAGGAGCCCGGACTGAGATGGAAGGTGATCAGCAGCATCCACAGCTCAGGTCCTTTCTGTGTCCTTTCATCCTTTTCTTCAGGGTACTTGCTGATATTAATCTCTTTTTTATATATATATATTTGGTAATATATTTGGTAATATGTGCTAAGAGTTTGCCACCCACTGCAGGCTGCATTCCCATGGAATAAAGAGATCTTGGAGCAAAGAGACCTCACCCCAGTGTGCCAGACAGCCTCAGACTGGTGGGGCACCTATTAGCATTTTCATAAGATCTTAATAGTTTACATTTCTCAGGTAAAGAACAAGTAATAACATACAGACCAGAGTAACCTGTTTGTACCCCCCAATATCAGCCTGACTTTGCCATGTTGGAATCTCTAGGGGTGATAACAGGGGGATCTCCCCTCCCAACCCAGGTTTCTGGGACACACTGAGAGAAAATAAACGAGAAATTTGACAGTGCTGGTGCTACTTTTTGCTTTTCCCAAGGCTGATGGAATTCAAGTATTTCAGGCTTAAATCAGAACATTTACCAAACAGATGGTTGGGATCACATGGTTGTGTGCTGTGAGTCAATACGGATAGCAGAAAATCTCTGAATCAAAGTTTGGAATTCAAACCTCACCAGGAAACCCGGGTCCCATTGGAATCAGTGGTAACTTAGCTATTAACTTCTAGTGATCTAGTATTCCCCCCAAGTATTTCTGTTCTACTCCCCAAATTCAAACACTGAACGGAATCTAGCTTAAATATGCCAAACGAGAATTAGCTTTACATTTCACCTTCTATAAATAGATACTGCAGTCTGTATATTAAGTAGAAGCAGAGATGGCTTTACAGTCTCAGAGCGCCAGCTCCTTTAGCTGGGATCTTTGGGATGTTTGTCTCTATTTGAGATGTGTCTGCATATCAAAGAGAAAAATGAAGTGTTCTTAACGCTTAATTACAGACATCAGGTTTAGAACCTGCTTTTAACTATACTTTGAAGGCTTTTTATCCCCACTAAATCACTGCTTAGAGTCTAGAGGATGGAGCTCCCGGTTTAAGCACTTGAACTAGGAGATACCTAATCCTTCTAGTGTCAAGCATCTGAGATTACTCCTATCCAGAATCCTCGTGTGCCAGGATCCATCCTCTGTATACGAGTGGCTTACTGCTTTTATACACCCAAGAACTGCATTTCAACCCCAAGGATGAATTTCCAAACGGCTGCCTGTTTCTAACACGCACCCAATAGTATTGCAAGGGAGAGGGATTTCCCCATGTTCGGACCTTGCCGTTAGTAAAGAGAAGGAAGTATTTCTCATACTACCGCCCAGCAAGCACACTCCACTCCTAATCAGACTTTAACTATGTGGGAAATTTGCCATAACTTCTGTTGGCGTGAATATTTGATGTGAAACTGGACTGGCCTGGTAATATTTCATATGCATTCTTACTGTTCCAAATGACTGTGCCTGAAGCTTTGTATTAAAGGCACTGACGAACCCAGCTGCTGTTTCCCACCCCTACTGTCAGAAGAAAAGAGCCATCGGTCTGTAAATTCTGGGTTAAGGGAGCCAGCTTCACTTTATTATACTATTACAATAATAGATTTTTTACAGGCTGCTTTGCTGTGCTGATACAGTATTTTTAATGACCTCTGTGAAATTAGTTTGTTAGACTCCAGCCCGCTTCCTAACAAAGTAGCTTCTCCCACATCAAACTGAGTGTTGCTGCATTTGGTATTAATTAGAGCTGCAGTCTAGAGGCACATCGGGGGCTGGGGTTTATAAATTCACTTCAAAGACCCTATTTGTATACTTTTGTACAATACCTAGCATAACATATATATTATGATTTTCATCTGTAAAAGCAGAACTCGTTGCAAATAAAGATCAGACTTTTCTATAATATTAGAAAAGAATTAAGAGCCCTCTGACAAAGATCATGCGAAGAGTGGCACCTAACACTTCATTTAGCTTGTGCTTTTTCATCTCTAGAGGTAGAACCCCCTGTACATAAAGCTCAGATTCTTCTATCAGAAGAGAATTAGAGATCCTTGGCAAAATTCATCTCTTCAGGCTCCAAGGGCAGCAAACAGACACTGATACTAAACTCACTAAAAAAAAGACAAGACAGAAAAGCAGTTTGGAGGCCACCACAGCAACACCCCCTCATCAACTGTGCAGCTCGGCAGGGGGGAACGAGCTGCCCCTAGCAGGGCACTGTGCAAGCAGGTGTCAGCGACAGCCAGGTGTGTTTGTAGCTGAGCAGCCACTTCAACCAGTATAAATACTTGCAGCAAACAAGCAGGAAGGTTTTTTTAGGCTGGGGGGGTTTCCTTCAAGGAGGGGACCTAGTTGCTCCTTATCTAGGAGCAGGCAGAAAAGGCTGGTAATCTGTATTTCTTACTTTAAGTTGTAGTTGCTGAAGGAGGAGGAACGACCCAGGCACTCTGGCAGTTTGATGCTCAGCTATTTCAACACAAGGCTTGCTTCTTCCTTTCCAGGAACTGCTGTAAGCTTGTTATTTGCTTTGGCTTTTTGTTAACTTTCTGTCTCCTGGAGCTGTAAAGTCCAATGCTGGAGCTACTTTACCTCCCCTGCTGCTGCAAAGCCCTAGTCACAAGCCAGAAGAGTCTCCTCAGGTCCAGGCCTGCGCTGGCACCTCACACGTGGGGACAAACAGCAGCTCCAGCCCTGGGGGTCCAGGGTGGGTTTTCCAAGTGTCTCTGTATGGCTGCTGCAGGAGGTTGTGCTGTGGATGTTGGCAGATGGTAAACAGCCAGAACCCCACCCTTAGCTTTTCTGTCACCCCCAAGACCTAATACACCACAGTTTTAAGTTAAAACAGGGATGTGGCTCTGGGCTGGCAGCCTGCCCACTCAGTGTTGTGGAGGAGTAGCCCTGTAGGGATAAACGGGCTAAGGATCCTTCGGTGGGGTTTGCAAAGCTGGCACGGGAGCACAAAGGGATGTAATTCAGACTTCTAGATACTGTCAAGTGATATAAGAGTTCTACAAACACGGCTACGGTGGCAGCGAATCCCTTGCGTGAGTCTCACAGGCTTCAGCTGAGCAGACGCTTTTGGGCTCTGCTGCAAAACTAACACAGAACTCAAAGCTCCCCCAAGGTGGCCTGTGTTGTTGCTTTTTTTTTTTTTTTTTTTTTTTTAAATGGCTGGGGAAACTGAGGCTCAAAGCAGGGAGCGGTGACTTGCCTGAAGTTACAGAGCAGAGCTGCATATGGAATATAGGTCTCCCCGGGCAGAGCCTCGCTGTTACTAACCCACCCCACCGCCTGCAGGCTCTGTTAAGGGCGCTTTAGGTGCCACTGCAGACGTGATGTTTACAGCCCCCAGCCCTCCACTTACACATCACCTCCAAATTCATTGCAGTGAATTAAGTCTCCCAACACTTCTGTGAAGTGGCTAAATATATCCAGCTAGCAGAGCTCACGCCAAAAACAAGTCACTAAATGCATTAAACTTTGTGTAATAAAATAAGGAACAGTCCCAATAAAATCTTGCTTTGCGCTTTCAGGGTTGCCATAGCTCGCACCGTGGAGGTTGCTGAGCTGCCAAGGCGAAGTTCAGGGTCGGTGCCGGTGCGGAGGCCGGCGGGTTGATGCGGAGGTAAGGGATGCCATCCAGCGGCGGCCGCGCAGAAGACACTCGGGGATGGCTGGGATGCCTCCGGCAGCACGTCCCTAGCACCACAGAATCATTCGGGTTGGAAAAGCCCCTCGGGATCATCGAGTCCAACCCTCAGCCCCACTCTACAAGTTCTCCCCTACCCCACATCCCCCACAGCTCATCCCAACGGCCCTTAAACCCCCCCAGGGATGGGGACTCCCCCCTCCCTGGGCAGCCTGTTCCATTCTCTGACCACTCTGTCTGGGAAACATTTTCTCCTCCTGCCCAGCCTGACCCTCCCTGTGGCAGTTTCCAGCCGTTCCCTCTTGTCCTGTCCCTGATCCCCTGGGAGCAGAGCCCAGCCCCAGCCTCTCTGCAATGTCCTGTCAGGAGCTGCAGAGAGGGATGAGGGCTCCCCTCAGCCTCCTCCTCCTCACACTGAACACTCCCAGCTCCTGCCCTGCCTCCTCACAGGATTGATTCTCCAGCCCTTCCCCAGCCTCGTTGCCCTCCTCTGCCCTCGCTCCAGCCCCTCGAGATCTCTCTTGTACTGAGGTGCCCAAAACTGAACCCACCTCTGGGGTGGGCTTCATAAGAGGACAGTGCAGTGACTTTGGCCTCTGCAGAGCTTGCTTGGGATGAGGTCACCCAGGAGAGCAAGGGATCCGATACTTTCCTAGCTGAAATTTGGCTGGCAGCATGCAAAGCCAAACACAAAGTGAGATTGTCTTTTTTCCAGCCTCCTCTTGCTTGTCCACCTCCCTGCAGCAGGGAGAATTTATGTCTGCCTTGTGCAGCAGTGAGTTTGTTCAAGTCGTAAGCTTCCCCAGGCAGATGCTTCCACCACAGGAATGTCAGCTTGGCCTCAGGAAAACACATTGTGTATTCTAGCAGCACGGAGAGAGAGCTTTAGCCTTCCTCACTCTTGTATCTGTGATTTAGGGCCAGTGATGGTGCTGTCTGGAGGTTCCCCAGGCTGCGGCAAGAAGCACAGATTCACCAGAGGGTTTAGGAACTTGCTCAGCTTCCCCCGTCCCTGCGGTGGCTCTGCTCTCATTCCTTGCCTTGGGCTGTGGTTTCTCCCTGCTTGTGTGAGGAACAGGAATAGGGCCAGCACCGTGACAGTTCAAAGCGGGGGTGAATTGAAGGGGGCAAAACGAAAGGGAAGGGGAAATAAAGGCTCTTCCCAGCTGAACCCGGATGAGTCTAACCACATCAGTTTGCTGCCTGGGGAGAGGAAAGCGGATGTGACACCTCAGCTGCTCTCACTAGTGTCTGGGCTTTGCACACTGCTGGCTTGTTTATGGGTGAGTAGTTGAGTTTACAAGAAGCGTGTACATGCAGAAGTTATCCAGGCAGTTGCTGGGAGCTAGTTAGCAGTGGTCTGCCACATTCCAACAATGCAAGTCACTATGAGTATCTAAACAGTTTTCCAGGGTTTGGTTTTTTTTATTTTTATTATTTATGGGTCTCTTTTCACCAGTTAGTACCAAAGAGGGTGTGGAGACAGCTAACTAGCACATGTCAGTTTACTAAAAGCAGTTATTTTAATTCATGGCCCTTTCTCCAGCAGTCAGCAGGATGCCTTATTCATTTGCTAGCAGGAGGGTAAATCTATTTCAAAATGATTGAAATATTATGCACAGCTTGAATGAATGTTTAAAATAAATACAGTAGAAGAAACATGTTGTTTGTGAAATGAGAAGATAAATTAAGTTTAGTGCAGACACATTATTCCCAAGCCTAGCTGCCTGGCTAACACTTTCACAGTGAAATCCTTTCGGCCTTAATCCAGCAATAAGTACGTGGTCTGATTTCTTCTCCTGAAGAGACAAGACTTTGTCTTCAGTGCTTCGCTTTGGATTGACTAGACTGTTGGCCTCTGTTGCATGTTCTACTTTGTGGAAAGGACTAATTGTGGCTGCAACAAGCCTGGGCAGCCTGCAGCCTGGATGGACAGACAGACAGGGAGAAGAGAACCGTAAGGCTCAACAAGAGTGCTGTGGAGATGTAAAAATGAAACAGTGTCACGGGTAAAGAAACTGGCCTTTGTTTTCCAGTATCGGGTCTGTGGTTCCCTCCAGCCACTTCTGCTCAGCAAGATTAAATTTATTTTCATCCTCTTAACTGAACTTTCTTTTAATGGCAGTAGGGGTGACAGCCCCCAAAATAGATTTCCTATGGAGTCTGTCCTGAGTGGCACCGTGTGCGGCGTGTCTCCTGATAACCCTCTTTCCCTGCCCTAGGCCTTTATCTTTCTGGTGACAAACAGCCCTCTCTGGACAGAAAGAGGAAATTCCACTCATTGTTCTCCTGCTGCTGGGCTCTGACTGCACTGCTCTATCTCCTGCGGGGGGGGGACTGGCAGGTGGGGGCTGCCAGGCGTTTCCTGAAGTGTCAATCAGCAGGAGGCTCATGGTTTTGGTCCGAGATTCCCATTTAGGTCCTGGTATGATCCCCCTCTAAGCTGGTAGCTCAGCCATGGCCCTGTCAACCCGTGCCCCCCTCACACCTTCTGTTCATGCAGTAGCCAGTCCCCCCTCTCTAATACCAAAATGTGCGGAAGGATGCGGTCACCCTTCCCTTACTGTGGGCAGCCTAGCTAGCCTTTAAGGCAGGTGGAACTGCCAGAATACAGGGAACAACAAGTAATAATCCCTTCAGTGAGATCAAATACCTTCTGTTTGAGTTGTGGTAGCACTTAATGCTTCTAGACGTGGCATAACGCCTCCTCACACCTGTGCTGCAGAGACAGGGCGGGAGGTTAAAAAGCTGGTTCATGCAGAACTTAAGAGGTGTTGGATTTTGAGATGGCTCTCCAAGGGCGGTGCCTGAAAGTGCATTGTTTAGGGACCCTTTAGACTTTGGAGGATTTACACCGGCTCTTGGATAGGCACTGGAGTAGTATTTGATTATTCTCTCCCCCTGCTAGCATTGACATCCCAAACCAGCTTTACTTAAAGAAAATAGGAATCTTTCTTGTCTCCTCATTGCATAGCTGAGTTTGACCCTTTTAAATGGATTTCCTACCGACTTGCTTTTTTTTCTGCGGTGAAGACTCTCTATTTCTATTATGGCATCTTGGTGCATCTTTTCTCCCAGGGGTAAGAGATATAACTTTTAAGCCTCGAGTACTGACAGTACTACTTTCTAGGGAAGTTACACACAGGGCAACGGTACAGGAAGCCTCTAAAGGAAATGTAGCAGAAACTATGGAAGGACTGAGCAGCACAGTAGCCTTTTGGTTCAGACAGAATCACAGACTCATCCGGGTTGGAAAAGCCCTTGAAGCTCCTCCAGCCCAACCATGACCCTCACCCTGACCGTTCCCAACTCCACCAGATCCCTCAGCGCTGGCTCAGCCCGACTCTTCAACCCCCCCAGAGGTCCCGGGGACTCCCCCCCTGCCCTGGGCAGCCCATTCCAACGCCCAACAGCCCCTTCTGCACAGAAATCCTTCCTCAGAGCCAGCCTGACCCTGCCCTGGGCAGCTTGAGGCCATTCCCTCGGGGCCTGGCGCTGGCTCCTTGGCTCCAGAGACTCATCCCCCCTCTCTGCCCCCTCCTGGCAGGGAGTTGCAGAGGGCCAGGAGGTCTCCCCTCAGCCTCCTCTGCTCCAGACTGAACCCCCCCAGTTCCCCCAGCCGCTCCCCAGCAGACCTGTGCTCCAGACCCTGCCCCAGCTCCGTTGCCCTTCTCTGGCCACGCTCGAGTCATTCAATGGCCTTTCTGGGGTGAGGCCAAGCCTGAGACTCTTGAGACTTCATTTCACTTCCCTGCTCCCTCCTTGATTTCTGTGGATAGCCACTAATCACTCACTGTTTGCGCTTCGGTGCCATTCAGAGTGGAGGATAAAACAACTGTCCTTCCAAGCAGACAATCTGGGATGTGCTAATGGCTGGAGGGGCTCAGATGCTGTGGTGATTGGGACTGTAGAAATATTTTTACAGTTGGCAGTGTTATTTTGCAAGGTTGTGAAAACAGTATACTTAAAATATTAGGCAATATCTGTGAATTACCTTGAAGGTTTTGGCTGGCTGTTCAAGTATTCCATAGTTCTAGCCATGGTGCAGCCATTTTTAGTAGCTCTGTGTGTGATGAGAACAGAACTTTCTGTGCTGACCTTTCCATCTAGAAGTGAAAAGTGTGTAACAGCGGTGCATTGAAGAAAGATTGAGACCATTGAAAATGGCTTTTAAAGTGCTTTAGTGACATCATTGTTCTTAACATTGCTCTTTGTACAGTGTAAATACTTTGTCCCATGTTAACGGTGGTAAATCTGTGATACATACTAAAATGATTTGTTCTGAACCAACAAAAGAGTTGACACTACACTGGGACTGAGACCTGAACACTCTTGGTTCCCAGAGTTTGTTTTTCATACTCACTTTATGTGCATTTGCAAAATAACTTTGTCTTGTCACCATTTGACCTACTTAATGCTCCCCTTCTTTTACGACCGCTCAGTCCAGCAGCTTTTTAAAAGCTGCTTCCATTTTACCACAGCGTAGAAAATAGATGAGCTGAATTACATCACTGGGAAGAGTTCCCAAAAAACCTTTCTCTTTCGTCTGCCACTTGAACTCTCAGCAAAGGAACAGTTTTGGGGGGAAAAAGTCTGTAAGGAAGTGGAAATTCACCAAAAAGTTATCGAAGTTTCTTGTTGCATCGGGAACTTAAATGTCAAAAATTCTATGCGGAAGATGCTCACCACTACTTAGCTACTACTGAGCAGAACTTGTTTCCTGTAGGAATGCCCATTTTGCTGTGGTGAGATGAACGGTTTGGAACTCAGTCTGAAGCCCACTGTTGGTGGAGGCTTCTGTACTGTGTTTTTGTTTTAACAAGACCTTCGTGCTTCAAAGGAAGAGATAATCTCTGTTTGCGCTGTGGATTTTTTTTAAGAATACTTCTAGAGCTGGGAATTTCTCTCTTCCCGCAGTGGATTTCTGCCAGGTGTGAAGCAGTTGATGTGTTAAGTCTCACTACTGTGGCTCACCTTCTTTCTGGACAGTTGTCTTCAAATGTTTCTGAATTTCAGTTAGCCAGCTCCTGGGGAAGTGGAGAAAAGAGTATCTGAAGGGTAAAAGAGCTGCAAGATTCTTCTTCTCCCATGGTGGATCTCTGCTTCTCCTTGTTCTTTCACTTTTCTTTTCCATTTGGCTTTTTTTTTTCCCTGAAACCAATGAAAGGCTTTCACAGGAGAGAAGTGGTATTTCCCAGAGTTCTAGATGCTGCAGAATGGCCCAAGCTTTGTCTTTTCTGCCTTCCTGAGCAGGTACCACCCCTAAATGCTCTGTTTCTGTAGATGTACCAGCCCAAAAGAAAGGAGTTGTTTCAAAATGTTCAAAAGTGCTCAAGTGTTCCAGAGCCAGAGAGTCTGCTTTCATAGAGGACTTTGGCAACCAGAAACATACAAATTTTTGAGGCTTTGGCTCCTAAGTCACTTAGGTTTCTTTAGCTTTGCTTTCCGTCTTCCCTTTTCATATTCTTATTCCAACAGCTGTGTATCTTTAATATGTCTTAATGTTTCTCTCCATCTTTTCAGGCTTTTTAACAGACTTGCATGCCTCTGGGAACGTCAGTTGGACATTCCAACATAGCAGCTTCATAAAATGTCCCATAGGTATAAAAATATAAATTCTATGAAATATATGTAGAGCAGTTAAATAGTGTTCTGGAGATCACTGGTATTCTGTTCCTCTTTGATTGGAGGCTTTTGAGAAGGTAAATGCTGTTTTAGAGTAAAACCAAACCTGTGTTTCTTCTTTGTTTTACTAAGTTATTAATCCTCTCAAGATTGAATTAATTCTGAAAAAAGATACAGTCCCATGAATATCTGGAACTACATTTTTGTGTCACTGGTTTCACTAACTTCCGACAACACAAAACCAGGATTGTCATAACCTTTCTTCTCTTTGGCTTTAGCTTCTTTCTCATTGTAGAGACAGAAGGCACAGTGGGGAGTCTCCACAGCCACCGTTTTGCTGAAGTTCTGGAAATCTACTCTGTATTTCCCTTCTTTGGTCTTGGACACAATGGGAGCAAAGCGATAACCCCAGAGCACCTCTTCTGGGATGTAGGATGTCCTCACTTGACAGGTAGCACTAGTGGCTTCCACAGTGCCATCTAAAAACACCACCAGCTCAAAATCTTGCTGCAGAATGGTTTCTGCTGCCATGTGGAAGAACGGGCTGTTCTTATCTATGATATGATAAATAGTTAATGGGGAAATGAAGAAGAGATTCTCATTACCAGCGTCGACTAGAAATTCTATGTTGACCTGGTCCAAAATGATTGTCTCTCCTTCTGGGGTGATGGTGGTCTTCAGAAGTTTTCCGTAGATGTGACTCCCTATCAGCAGGCTCTTCCTGAGGTTTGCCACCCGAATAAGGAGGCAGAGCTTCCCCCCACGTTTGCTGATGACGGCATTCTTGCTGAAGGTGATGGTCTTAGCCCGGTTTTTGGACCTCGATATCTTGGCCAAGATGGCACCACACATAAAAGAATTGATGATTACCCCCAAGATAGACTGGAAGATGAGCAGGAAAATGGCAGTGGCACATTGTTCTGTGACACATCTGAAGCCATAACCGATGGTTACCTGGGTCTCCAAGGAGAACAGGAAAGCTGAAGTCAGGCCATTGATATTCTCAACACAGGGGGTGTGATTTATGGAAGGATTGAATTCTGGGAGATCTTTGTGTATGTATGCCACAACGTACCAGAGGAGACCAAATAGAAACCAGCTGCCTAAGAACGCTGAAATGAAGATAGTCATTTTGTATCTCCATCTGAGATCCAGGATAGTTGTCCATATGTCGATCAAAAAGACAAACCTTGACTGTTCTACATTGCCAAACTCTATGTTACACCTTCCATCCTTAGAGACAAGCCTTGCTCTTCGCCGGCTGCGTTCTCTGATGTGGCTGGTAAAGCGTTTCCGGAGGTAGTTGAACATTCCCTCTGCTGATAATGTTCTGGAGAGTAAGAAATAATAAACATTATGGGTAATGCAGGTTTTATTTATACCTGCAGGTGACAAGTAAATTCTAATGAAGCCTCAAGACACTTGTTTAGGAAAAAGTTATATAATTTGCATATTTTCCCTCAGCTGGTGGGGAAAAGTTCCAGTAAGTACATGAGGAAGCTAACAATTTCTTGCCTAAGGAGCATTCCAGAAAAAAATAATCATTTTGGCTTGCTCAGTAAACTTCAAATGGGTCGGCTGTTAATACTGTCCTCTGTTCAGCTGAGTAAGTGGAGGCATAGAGGAGCAGGTAACTTCATCGTGGACATATCATATGTTGGAAAAACTGGTGGGGAGTGGCTGGGGTTTGAGGAGATCTTTCTGCCTTTTAGAAGATGAAGTGGAGCCTATCTATGAAAGAGTGTGTGTGTGTGTGTGTACATCGACATCAGGAGACCCTGGATGCAATGTGGATAGTGAATTTAGGAAGAAATAAGAGTAGACACAGAAGGCATAATTAAGACAGGTATGCAGTTACTACTAGCATGCTTATAGACTGGGATTGAAGGTGTGAATATCAAACTCTGGAATCACAAAAGCATCTCAGATATGGACTCTTGGGTGAGAATAAAAGAAAAGATTAAATTTCAGCAACAGGAGAATTGGATGTTTACTCACCGCAAAGGTAATGCTGAGACTAAAGGATCAGATTCTGAATTCCATTCTTAAAAGAAAGTGTAACTCTGTGTCCCTGTTAATTTTGTCCTTTATGACTGGTCATGTTAAAAAGAGACCCGGGGAATAAGAGTCATTGATGGAGACAATACTACAGATGTGTTCAGGCTGGAATTTGGATAAACCTACATTTGGAAAGTTCCCAGTCTTGAAGTTTTTCAGACACGTGGGTGTGAGGAGAGGTTGATCCACTGTAGAGTTGGAGACTGCCTGTTATGTTCATAGACAGATTTAGGGTCAGATTTTGATCCAAAACCTAGGAATGTTCTTAGAAATAATTGATTTCAGAGTGGATCGCCCTTCAAGCATAAAATGTATTTCCTCGCCAGAGAGGATGTTTGATTAGTGCACAGTGCTAACCCACCCTGAAAGCCTACCCTTGTGTGCCTGTTTAGCCTTTGTTAAACAAAATTCTTCTCATGTAGCAGAATTTAACTGTGTACTGTAATGGTATTTCTTGGGGGCAAAATGCTTCAACTTAAAACCGACTGAAATAAATTAAGAACTTGAGGGGAAAATATTCTCACTGCTGACTCACACAAAGGATGTTCTGAGTTTACTGTGTCTCTAAGGATACAGTGTGTCCCCCGCCACACAGAGACCTGAATGTTTTGGGGACCTGCAGCTGCTATGGATGATGTTTCCTTTAGAAGGCCCTGGACCTGAAGAGTGCATCTCGGATCAGGAGATGCTGGGGGCTTTGTAATGGCTGCTGTTACTTTACTGCTGCATTACCCTTCCCAATAGGTTTCACTAAAACAACCCTTAGGAATTATTTTTCAGAGGCAAGCTAAAGATGCTACAATACTTACCTGAAACCCTGCATCATATCACTGGCTTCCTTTTTGGCTCGGAGCAAAATGCTTGGGCTCAAATTTCCCTCAAATTCAGGGGGGAGTAATGTGCTTAAATATCTGTGGCAAGACTTGTTTAGCTCCCTTAAACCCTGATTTCATATATCCAAAATGGGGATAATCCAAAGGCATGTAGTGGATTAGATATACCGATGTGAGTTATTTAGTATGAAATTTGTCTCATTTAACGTCAGCCATCTACATGTTAGGTAATTGCCTGTGCCCGTTGTGCAGCTGACTCCAGGCTGACACTAACGGGAGCATATGCACCCTCTGAGGGTCCACTTGTCACCGCAATCATTTTGTGAAGGAGCAAACTGCTGTTTGGTGAAGTCTTGCCTTTACTCCATAGGCATCCCGATTAACTTAGAGAAGCAGCCTAATGTTTTAGTTGGCTGAAACAGAAATCCTTCCATTAGACATAGTTACAGGGGCCAGAAAAAACCTTTAGATATAATAATCAGTAGCAAAGGGAAAATATTAAATTATCAGTGATGGAGTCTAAGTACAAATTAATTACATTTTGTAAAGCCAGAAGTAAATTCTGTTATTTAATGTCCTTGTTTGTATCAGCAGCCCTGAGAATGAATTTGTCTCCTAGAGCTGTCTTCTTTCTGCACCGAGACTGAAATCACCTTTCTCTTCTGCTCATTAAAATTAGGATGAAAAAAATGAAGGTCACTTTTGTTGTAATGTAGCTTTTCACTGTTTTAAACTTTTGCTGTTGAATTTATTGGTTGCGAATGTAGCTGACAAAGGTTAAACTTTAAGCACATATCTGAGGAAAGGGGGAGTGTGGTCACTTTCTAAACAATCCCCATTTTATTTTCCTGACGCACGTTTAATACGTTCGTGTTAATACATAGTTTGGGCAAAAATATAATGTGCAACACATTATCGAAGAAATTTTCTACTTTTTAACTTTTAACACCCCTATTGTGCAAAAACATGCAGCTTCAGCTGTTGTTGACATTCCTTTTGTCTTTTTCTGCAATAATGTGAACACTGACTGTCATGACCAGAACAGTGTGTGAAGATGCCTCACCCTGTCCATCGTAAACTGCACGCACGTGCCTTTGGGATAGGTGCGCTACAGCAGACGTGCTCCTAATCCTAGTGAGTAGATGTGAAGGGGAGAAACCTGAAGAATTCTGGGTTCTAATCTTCTCATGATAGGGGTTGTGATAAATTGCTACCACAACTCCAGTTGGTCTGATTCAGTCTTCACTGGAAACTTGGAAATTTGACCAAGGATCTGGCCATACAGTTCAACAGATAATAATCACAGAAGAGATGAGATTGAGTTAATCAGCATGGTCATCAGGCTGTAACCTTGAAAACAGATCCCCAACTTCACCATTCTTCTCTTTAAATCTTACATGCCGTCTTCAGAGGTTGTTTTACAAGCCCTGCTTAAGCTACCCCCAAGTAGATCAAAGAGGCAGAATTACACCCCTCAGGCAGGATGACAAAGGAATTCTCCCTTCAACAAATCTTTCTTGCTCCCACACGCAACTGAAATGTGTTGATTTGCTTCAGCAGGAGAAAAATTCCCTCCTGTATAAGCAAGCTGCGAGTATATCACAGGCTGTCTAGAGGAGATTATATAAAGTGAGTTATATAATACAGCACTTAAAGTCCTTTCAGTTTAAATCAGCAAAGGTAACCCAGCTACGTCTTAGCTAATATTTACCAGGATATGTTTCCTGTTGGGCCCAAATAAGCATGGTATTGCTGTCTGTCTTGCATGTGAAATTCCGTGGTGCAGGAGTTAGCAAATTTGCCGCTGTCCCCAGGCATAATCTGTTTATAGAAGGTGCACAGCTTGTATTCTTAAACAGTGGAGCATTTACCAATAAAACTACTCGATGAATAAAGATGACATGTCAAGGTTAGGTATGAAAACAAGGAGTTTCCACTTCCCCGTTCCAGTCTTGTATTTCACAGTGATCACTAGAGTAAGCAGAAACCTTTAGACTTCCATTCTCAAACTTCCGATCTTTCCGAACTAATCTATCAGTTCCTTCACCCAGAATATTCGATCAATGCCCAGAAAGTTAGTTGTTAACAGATGATTTCTACCTTTTTTCTTTCTCTGCATTCCTGCAAGTAGGTAACAACAATCATTACAGTTCCTGATTGCTACATACCAGCTGGAGTTCCTCTGCTCACTCAGAAATGTAATTGAGTGGTTCTCTTTGCTCTTACTTGCTCTCAATTGTTTTGTTCGGAAAAATTTTGAATGTGGGGGATAATGGCCAGGCGCTTTTAATTGTTCTTTGGTTAAGTCTTTTGTGCAACGCTGTGTGCGGGGCACATTAATCCAGGGAAATGGCTTTAATCTCAGCCACGTGCAGCACTTGAGGAGATCAGTGAGCGAAGGGGAAGGTGTTTAACGTTTGATGGGGGCCTGACAAGAACAAAGTTCCGTCACCTGCTATTTCACTGAAGTTCTGATATCCCTGGCTTCATAAGTCTTTTCCTCCCTCACGGCAATGGATGCCTGAGCAAAGTTGGCAGAACCAAATCATTAGGGGGAGACAGCATAAATGAAAAGCAGCCCGCTGAACCCGCAGCTTTTGTTAGCAATACATCATTGTTAGGCATTCAGATGAAGTTCTAAGAAGCTTAGGTAGAAGAAAGGGCGATACAGAGTTAAAGGATTATTTTTTTTCAGTCCTGTTCAGGTCTTTTCAAAACTCAGATCTTCTTTCAGTCCTTTCTATGTTTTTCTTTTTGTTGAACTTTCTCTGAACAAAGTATGTGAAATATCCAATTCTTAATAACTTATAAAATCTGTTTTTTATGAGAAAAGCAAACTCTAACACTTAGTCTCATGGTGTATTATCTGCTGGCTGCTTTACTACCGAGACTTTTAGAAAGTAGAGCTCATTTGCCCTTCGCTAGCTGCCCTGGGTAGAACAGGAATGTTCCTGTTGTGATGGGATGACAGTTGCAACATCCCGTCTGCCTGTCTTGCTGCTTATATCAAAATTATATCAGAATCAAGGACTGCCGAAGAGAGCTACCCCTCTGTTGAATCAATTGTAAGTATAGTAAGAATATAAACTCGCCTAAAGCAGCCGGTTAGCCCTAGGGGTGTGTGTAAAAGGAATATGATTTACAGCGTCCTCCATGCTCACTTTATCTTTCTGATGGATGTGTTTGCAAAGGGACCAGACCTGCTGGTACTGGGATGCCGACGCAGGCAAGCCTTCTTCTTGGACTTGGCAACGTCATCATTACGGATTTATTCCTGATAGCAGAGCTGAGCGCTGAACGCAGAGGCTTATGTCTCCAAAGTGTTGACTGACATGCCGGTTCCGTGTGGGAAATACAATCCTTCAGTCCAGCTCAGCATGCTAACCTGGGAGTCTTGTCACAGCTCCAGTTAAGTGACTGCATTTTGCCAACCTAAAGTCCAAATGGAATCTCTGGTGGATGCACCAAAGGAACTTATCTCCTGCCTTGCCCTTTCTCCTGCTGAGTAGAATTACTGTAAGGTGTAAGAGCTGCCCTTTTTCATTGCAGTAATGGCCATTTTTCCAGAAGGAGAAGCAAAGTGGTTCCTGCCTGCCTGTGGGTTGTGCATTAGTTCATAATATCCACTGTGAACATGAAATATCTTTAGAACGGATGTCTGTCATCTCAGATTACTGTAAGCATGCAGGTATGATCTAGCCAGCTTTATGTGAGTACCTAATGAAGATGTCCTCTTAAGTGCCTAACTTTACTCTTTAGATGGCGGGGGGAGGTTTCATCCTTCTCTCTTTTAAACTGGGTGAATCAGGATTGTCCCAACCATCCCAACAGGGATATAACAAGGATGTGTTCCCCTTCTTTGCTTCCCCCATGACCTGTTTTTTAAGAGAATGAGACATGTTGTTTAGTCTGGAGAAGAGGAGGCTGAGGGGAGACCTCCTGGCCCTCTGCAACTCCCTGCCAGGAGGGGGCAGAGAGGGGGGATGAGTCTCTGGAGGCAAGGACCCAGCGCCAGGCCCCGAGGGAATGGCCTCAAGCTGCCCAGGGCAGGGTCAGGCTGGCTCTGAGGAAGGATTTCTGTGCAGAAGGGGCTGTTGGGCGTTGGAATGGGCTGCCCAGGGCAGGGGGGGAGTCCCCGGGATCCCTGGAGGGGTTGAAGAGTCGGGCTGAGCCAGCGCTGAGGGATCTGGGGGAGTTGGGAACGGTCAGGGTGAGGGTCATGGTTGGACTGGAGGAGCTTCAAGGGCTTTTCCAACCAGGATGATTCTGTGATTCTATATATGGGATGTATAAACTCTAGAGAAGCTCTTGGTTACTTAAGGGACTAAACCACTTCAGGAAGACTGCTGTAACACCTTGCCAGCCTATAGCAAGGCAGTTTCTGGCCCTCTGCTTTGAAGTTGAATCTCCTCACTGTGCTTTGTGTATGTTTTGTAGAGTTTGCTACCTGATGTGTTCTGCTGCTGAGCAGCCCTGGTGTTACTTGAGTGACACTTCCAGTAAGGCTTCGGTGGTAACAAGCAGTAGCTAATTTGCAACCAGGAATGTTGCTCACACCATGCCATGTATACAAGGTTTAAAAAGATAGGCTGCAGTCTTCCCTCACAAAGCCGACTTGAAGAAATAATTCATTCATGAGAGCACAGGCAAATGAATAAATGAAAGAACAAGCACTGCAGCAGTGGAGACTCAAGCAAATCTTGTTTTCTGAAAGCTTAGGAGTGTTTGGGCTCCTCAAAGGTTAAAATCCTTGAGGTGTATATGTAAAATATTTACAGCAATAAAGGCATTACTGTCACTGTTAGCAATTAATATTGTAATTAGTGCTGCACACAAAATTAATCCATGACTGCATTTACTAGGGGGAGACAGTCTAATCACTTCAGCTGGTTGGAGAACAAATGTCATGTCTCATACGCAGACACTGTTAAGGTTTTGGTAAATTTACAGCAGCAGCATTTCTTCCGGCCCTATGTGCCACGGAGGCAGGAGGCCACTCCCGGCCCCCAGTCGCTCCCTTTCTGCCACTTCCTAGAAACATGGCACTTAGCTCTGTCTAGACGAAAACATTTGCCAGCACTCTCCAGCAATGATCACTTCATAGGCACTAAAAACTTCATTATTTGGTATTTTTGCAATGCCAGACTAATTCCACGGCTAGACTATATCTCCCTTAGCACCTTCTACTGTGACAGAGAATTCCCAGGCAGCAGATCAGCTCCAGCCGCAGAGTGCATCACGAGATACACAGTCATGCTGGGTAACTTGTCGCCGGAGAATGGAGAACTGGGAGCTAAGCTGTCTTTACTATACAGCAGGATTTCCCAAGAGAACTATTTCTATTTTCAGACAATTAGGTTTCCACTGAAAACATTAAATTTTTCATAGGAAGTGGCTCTCTGGGAGAAATTATTTCTCAAGCTAAGTATATCTCCTGAGATATTTTCTTTGGTAAAAAAAGAAAAAACATTTCATTGCAGCAGACTTGTGTGTGATGTGTTGTTGTGGTTGCAAGAGAAAAAAAATTCGTGATTTAACTCACCAGCAGTGTTATGCTAGTTTCACATTCTACTTAAAGAGAATTGATTTACGGAGAAGTCTTGACAAGCAAACATTTTGCTTTTTGTTGAAACTTTCTAAAGGAGAAAGGCAGGTTTTGTCTTTTTCTCTCTGTTGCCAGAAAAAGGCGTCGCACTCTGAACATGTGAGAAAGGCAGACTGTAGTAAGTTCTCACCTGTATGGCTGAGAGCAGGAGCTCCCTGTAACCAAAGAACTACCCTGCAGTGAGATGTGGGCTGGGGAGGCAGCACCGGTTAAACACCACCTGTAAAGGTCACAGGGAAAATGGGCAGAGTCATGTGAGCCAATTCTGCACGTTCTCTCATTTTACTGTTCTTTGCTGAAGTATTTAAGGGGTTGAATCATTAACTTGCAATTTGTTTCTACAGATTGGCAATGTCAAGTCTCAGTCACCAGAGTGGTGTGGTGAAAGGACTTTTGCAGAAACCCCCAAGGCTGAGAGATGGCTGACTTGGGTGTCAGGGATACAGCTAGAAGAGAGCCATTACTCAAGGAAAAAACACCCATGAACACTCTGACGGTTCTGACCCTGCTTCTGCACCTTATCTCAGTACTCAGTATTACCTTGTTGTATAGAAGCCTCTGTTCACGTACACTTTCTTTCCAAAGTGTCAGTAAATTTGATCTGCTAGCGGCTTCACGCCACCCCAGAAAGGACCCAGCTCTGGATGTGGGGCAGGTTGCTGACAGAAAACACTTAGCACTGCTGCAACAGCTTTCAGTGTGGTTGGAAGAAGGTTCTTGCTTCCTCAATGCCTGAGAAAAGCATGAAGTTGCTCTCTCGGTGCTCTGCGCAGAAGCAGGGAACAAAGGCGAGAAGGTGAATGTTGCTGGGGTGTGAAGTCCTCTCACAGTAGTTCACAGACAATAGCCAATTCCAGCTCCAGAGCAGAGATGCTGTGAAACAATACTCGGAACAAGCTACAGCAGCCTTGCTAGCCCTGTTCTGTGGTCATACACGGCACGCTCAGCCAGCCTGAGAGATGGGATTTGATGTACTATTTGTGAGGTCTGTAATATCACAGAATCACAGACTGGTTTGGGTTGGAAGGGACCTTAAAGGTCACTCAGTCCCACCGCCCTGTCCCGGGCAGGGACACCTTCCACCAGCCCAGGTTGCCCAAAGCCCCGTCCAACCTGGCCTTGAACCCTTCCAGGGAGGGGGCAGCCACAGCTGCTCTGGGCAACCTGGGCCAGGGCCTCACCCCCCTCACAGGGAAGAATTTCTTCCCAATATCTAATCTAAATCTCCCCTCTGTCAGTTTAAAGCTGTCACCCCTTGTCCTATCCCCACACCCCCTGATCCAGAGTCCCTCCCCCCTTTCAGCCCTGGGGGGCCGCTCTAAGGTCTCCCTGGAGCCTTCTCTTCTCCAGCTGAACCCCCCAACTCTCCCAGCCTGTCCTCACAGGGGGGTGCTCCAGCCCCCCCAGCATCCTTGTGGTCCTGTTCCCTCTGTGTGAACCTGAGAAAGATGAGGGAAAGGCAAATGAACACCTAACCTGGCTGATACTGCAGCAAGAGTTCCCTTGAATTCTGCTGCTGTGTTTTTATGATACAGACTGTACATAGCTTGCTGGTGCTCCAAAAAGGTGCTTGTAACTAATGGTAGGAATTGCACAATGTGGTATCATTGCTCTGCTGCAATCTTTCATCTCCTTATAGCACCAGGGTAAACAGTGTTGTGGGTGGTTATCCTAGTCAGCAGTTTGGGAATGTTTTCCTGCGACGCTAAGAGCACTGTCCTGTTGCAGTCCTTACCATTAGTTAGGCTGCAATTTCAGCATCCCAGTCTTGCGTGGTTATCAAGGTGACTTTGATTTCTCAACTGGCAAAAACCCATCATGCTGTGCTGGTTTGTTGCCAATAAGCCAACCACAGCAGCGTAGATAGGACTATCACATTGGTCTTGATAAGCCAGGCTCAAATTGGGAAGCCCAGCCCCAGCGTCTCTCAGTTAGTAGGATTGTGAGAGGAAAGAATTGGAGATGTACCAGGTAACATGCTAGATGGTAGCTGCATTCTGCAGCAGGAGCCTGCAGCTCCACCTGAAACGGTGACAGAGGTGAAGAGGAGAAAGTAAAATTCATTGATCTGGAAACAGGCAGTTGTTCAGCTGTAGTCCTGACTCTGTGGTCTCAGACTGTTTCCATTGCTTTCGAACTCATGTTCCCTGTCTGCAGAGGAAATAAGAGTAATTCCACTACTTGACACACAACTGTGAGGCTATTTTAACGTTGAGAATGTTTGTTTTTTCATGATGTAGAGTGGTATTTTATTACAAAGCAACTCTTGGGCTGCCCTGCCCTGTTAGAGTAGCAGGTTGCTTCAGTAGTAGCTGAACTGATCCCTGGACACAGCTGTCACTTAAAGTATTTTGAGGTCCTTCAGGAGCAACGGTGTGCTATAAATACAAATTATTGCGCTTTTTTTTTTTTTTTTTTTCCATACAGAAGGCAGTTCTTTCATACCTTATTCTATTTCTTAAGGTAAACAAAGTACAAAGTGAGGAAGGCTTTCTCTCAAGATGAAAGTGTGTGCAGCGCTCTCCTTGGATAGTTTATATCACTGAACTGTGTATAAAGGAGTTTTCCATCTTTACACATATCAGTTGTCAGAGATTAAAGACCTGCTACATTGCAGTGTGAGTTCCATACTGCTTATTACTTAGCAATTCTCAGCCCTCTTCCTTTTAATAACTAGTACTCTCAGAAGTGAATCCCACATACGTAGTTTATGGGCATTTTTTCTACTATTAGTTTATTTGCTACTTGTGTGTCTGTTTGCTGGTTCTGCTAGCTGCTTTGATTTGACATTGGTTTACAATCAAGTTGTCCTTATTTCTTTAATTTTTGTACTGCAGGTCATAATTTCTCTTAGACAGGGATATTAACAGGCCATTTCCTTCAGAAACATGTGCTAGGTTCCTCTGAATGTGTCTTGTCTGTCATTCAGAAGTTTTCCAGCAGATGTGTTGAAAAGCGTATTGTTCCAGACTTGCTCTCCATTAACAGGCATTTTGGACTTAATTTTCTTGAGCTTACTTTCTACCTCATAAATATAAAGAACAACCCTGATGGCTGTAATCAAAGTCAGGTGGGTTACAGCTGGTAACGTAGGGAATGGGAGCATCTGAGAGAGATAATGTAACCTCTTAATTATTACTGTGTCTCTAAAAAGCAAAGAAGCTGAAGATGAAACCACAGGATTGTGAAAAAGGGAAAAGATTCATTGCGTTCCTGAACAGATACATGTTTCCTTGTACCCTTTTGGATAATGTAGGCTCTTTCCTATGGAGGTCCTTTATGTATCTGTCCATCTGACATGCTGAGCTTACACTGAAGCACATCATCTGCTACCTGTTGATCTTCCGTGCTCCTTTTTCTGCTCGCTGGGCCTGCAAGACTGTCATATAGCAGCTGCAAGGTAGATTGGTACTTGCTGGCTGATGCTGCGTGTTTAATCAGTTGAGGTTCAACCATAAGTGTATCAGACATCAGTAGTTTGGAAGATTTCATTATATAGTGCTCCGATCACAAGTGCTGGCAGCACTGCAAACCTTGACTGACAAGTTTTGTCCTGCTTCTGGTTCCTGAAGCCTGATTTCTATGACGTTCAACCAAGCTGTCTAGATACATCTTGTCCCATTACAGTCTCATCTCAATAGTTTCCTTCCCTTAGCTTTTCTTTGCTGCTGCCTCATGAACAGCTGCCGTTCCAGTGTCTTTTCTGGGGGTGTATAGCATAGCCCGCAGCCCTGCCGTGGCTTTTAAAGTCAGTTTGTGGTCCCAAGACCTGGGTCATGAAAAAGCCTGACTTCAGAGATTTCCAGCTAAAGTCAGAGGTATTAAAGCCATTTGGTGCTCTTTTATACAAAGTCTGATGGAGCAAAATTTTGTCTCTCTGAATTAGAGTCCTCTTGTGACTAGCAGATTTGTTAAAAGGTTCCTGAGATTTATTACAGATGAATGCCATGAAAGCTAAACAAATTTCAGGAGCAAATCTTGAGGATCAAATCTCAGTAGGCAGCTATTTGCCTAATGTCCTACTTTTTTCACATCTCCTGTGGGAAACAAATAGCTTTTAGTTACACGAATGTCTGATTATTCCCTTAAATGATAAAACTCAAAATTGCTCCTTTTAGGGCTAATTTCTGCTTTCAGGGGCATGCACAGTGCCCTTTGAAGGTACTGGGGAACACCAGCTGCAAATCTAAAGACAGGAACAGAGTCTGCTTTCCTTGGGGTATGTAGTAGAGCTTTTTCTATTCCAATCCTTCAGTTACTTTTGTGTTTCTAATTATTTATATAAGCGTAATTGACTTGCAAGACTCTCTTGGCTTTCCCTATGCATTGAGTGAATTATTGACCCATCACGTGGATCAATGATGTGAAGAGATGTATGAACAAACCGGGTGCAAAATAGTTGCTTTGCATTCTTAATAGCAAATGTAAGCCATTAATAACTTCGCTCCTCAATGCTCTCAGCGCCTGCACAATTTTAGTTTGACATGCATATGGCTGAGTTCATCCTCAGTGTAATTTGAAATTCATTGGGCATGGACTTCATCTCCTTATGCTACTTTAAAATCTCTCCTGTGTTGAGATGTGATATGCTAATTCCAGAGTTTATGGCTGACTTGAGATGCTACGTTTGAAAAATCAAATCCAATTAAATCAACTTATTACCAAGGTCAGAGACCAGCGTTCAGCACATTCTATCCCTTGCTATTTCACAGCAAAGAGTAAACTTAGTGAGCATATTGTCTCTCAACCCATAAACAAACTAATCTGCCCTAATAAGAAGGCTTCTGGCTGCGGGACCTAGGGAGCATAGTCAAGTGATAAAGCAGTCCCTGGAGAGTTCAAATAGCTGAGCTCAGATCCTGGCTTTTCACATTTTTGTGTGTACTAGGGGACAAATGTTCTCCCCTTTGTGTCTGTTCCCCCATCTACTCATGAGATGGAAGAAAAGCTAGGGTGTTGTGTGAATAAATTCAATTATGGCAAAAAGCTTTGAGACCTCTTGAACCTGTTGCCACGGACTGGCAACACCACATCAACTTGCTGTAGTCAGAATTTTAATGGAGATCAGATTTTAGGAGAATATAAATGAGAGATGCTCAACTGCTATCTTGGCGGAAACTTGTTTGTTACTTAAGAAGAAAAGCTTCTGCGTGCATAATATCTTAATATTCTCAGCAAGGAGTGAAACAGAGGGGAATATACTACAGCTGTTTGAGATGGACAGATATTAAGACGATTTGCAGATACTTTTGCAAATGAAAGTCTTAAGTTTAGATTTATTATGAGTTCCCACACTGTGCAAGTCTTTGTATTTAAATTACACTATCACCAAGTGCCTGGTGGCTTTTCTGCCTTTTACTGTTCAGCACCTAATGCATTTCCTGCAGGAGGTCCTTATGTTCCAGACGAAACCAGACAGAAAAGTGAGAAGAATGTTGAATTCTTAGATGCCCTTTACAAATAGCCTACTGTCTCATTTCCAGTGGAAAATATAGTTTAATGGACACAGGCATCTTATACCTTTCCCATTTGTCTAGGAGCTTAAGTCTGGTTGGAATTTCTATGGTGTCAATTCATTCTGCCAACCTGAGGGAACTTACTGAGGTGCTCAGTTTAGTAGCTTAGGTGTCTCAGAGCTCCTCTCATTCATCAGAAATTACCACCTCAAGGTGAATTGCTTCCATCCTATTACTCCTCTCGAACTTACCTGTATCTTCAGCTACACAAGCAGCTCTAGATACCAAAAACGCCTATTTTTAATTGTTTCTGCTTCTGTTAAGTGCCTAATTTGGACCTGGGACAAAATTACTTCCAAAAGTGAAGCTCTTACATCAGAGCTTTTAAAAATCTTGTATCAGTTGCTCTAGTTCATGCAGAACTCAATTATGTAGCAGACCTCGGGATGTCACTTGAGATTTCCAGAGTCCTAGTGAAGCGATGTAAACCCCGTGAAGGATTTACTCTCACTTCACTTTACCTCTCAAAATGTTAGAGAAGTCCAGGCAAACTAATTTAAGAGAGACACTAGAGTGTGTATGAGGACTGGAGGAGCTGTTCATGGCAAACATTCACATACAGGGTGGTCATTCAGATCGCAGTAGCTGCATCCTATGAGGATTCCTATTACCTATTCCATGGTTACTCTGCATCCCTTTCTCTCTGCAGCACAGAAGGGAGTTGAGAGAGTTTATTAAAGTATGAGCCAACTTAAATTACTTTGCATTTATCATGGACTGCTGCAGAGAAATCATGCTCACATGTCAAAACCCTGCATAGCGAAATCAAGAAAGAAGTAAAACCATCTTGCCTCTGTGAGTGCTCAGAATGGAGTGTGCAAATTCACCAGCCACTCACAGCCTGAATGTAGTCTGAACTACCTGTTCTGCAGAAAAGACTTGTGAAGATATTTGTGGGGCTCTAAGAAAAAACTGACTGCTGTTCTCGAGGAGGCAGGCTGAACCGTCCTGTTCACGTACAAGAAAGAGAGCCTCAGGCTATATAGAGGTAGTACATCTTTTGGTGGATTTTCCTGTCGAGGGTATAGACAACTGGCACTTCTGTAGCTGCTTGGAAGGTAAATCTACATTCCTGTGTCAAACTCCCCTCATTCCCACTGCAGTCCAGCAGCTTAAGGATGCACCTTAGTTATCAAGCGTTAAGGTGAGTGGCTGAGTAGCTTTCAGGTGCAGGATGCTCTGAACTCCATGGCTGGAACCATGGCCACAGAGTCATGGTCATGGGCCACGGTCACCATGACCAAACCCTTCAAGAACAACCCAGTTACCCCCGAATATCACCACTTACCAGCTACAGGGGTGGGTCCACAGAACTTCTGCCGAGAAATGTGAATTCCCAGAGCTGCTCTCTGTTACATTTCTCCTGAAATGGTCAAGGACAAACAACAGGTCTGGATGGAGCTGGAAACCAACAGGAAGCTCAGTGAAAGGAAATGAGGCGTAAGAGCCTCTTTCCACCACCTGTCCCACCACCTCCCACCCCCCACCCCCCCCCCCCCATCTATTCACACCCAAATACAAATCCATGATTAAGACTTAGCGCCCTTTGCCCTCATCCTTGCCCACTCCACACATTGCTCCTACTGTGTTTCCAAGTCCTCACGCTCCCCCTGCAGCCTCTTGCTGCCTGCTTTTCAACCTGAGAGCCCAGCCCCGGAGTCCCACACCTTCTGCTCATCCCTGTCGGGCGTACACCTCCTCACCCACGGCTTTGTGCTGCCTTGTTCAGCTCCCCTGTCCTCAATCGCAGCAAAGCCGGGTCAGGATCCAGCATCCTGCACCGTGCTGGTACGCGCGACAGCAGATCATGTCTAATCAGATGTATCGGCATGTGCCGAGGCTCTTACCCCACGGTACCTATAAGACTGTGCATAGAAGGAGAGTGTGCTTGCTGCTGCTGACACTGCCCAGCACGAGCCAACGATTTTGAAGTTTGTGTAACGCACGTACCACTGCTCAGAAACCTCGGGCGTGATTAGGTATTAGCCAAAAGGATCAGTCCCTGGGCAGTGCTGTGTCTGCGTGAAAACTGAGCCGGCCACTCACTGTAGTATGTACATATAGCACCTGCTAAGCTGATGACCAAAACTCTTTTATACTACCCCTTACTGGGTTTTTTTAACAGAATTTAAGAAAACAGTGGCAGTTATTAGAGAAGCACCTATGGAAAAAGGCTGTGGTATAGGAAATAGAGTCAATCAGTACAGAAGGGGCACCTGTTACTTCCTGATCATTCAAACCATTACTTTGTTATTTCCATAATTTGATTCTATAATGGAGATTTTCCCCCTCCTGTGCAGTGAAGTTGCATCATGCAGAAAATTGGTTTGTTTAAGTAAGAACTCTTATGGTGTCTTTCATCAAATGTTCTCAGAGAACATTACTAATAATTCATTAAAGGGGCACTGTCAGCTGGAACACTTTTAATTACCATTTTCTGACAAGTCAACCCTTAAGTGGTATGCCCTGATTCTTAAATTTGTTACTAACACATATGCAGATTTTTCTTTTTTCCTGCTGATGTTTATATGGGTTGAGAAAAGTAATCGACTGTGAGATTAAGGAAGTGAACCATGCACGACATGTTGTCATGCCCAAAATGGAAGATAATTTAAGGGTGGTTACTTTTTTTAACAGTAGTTTTGAGAAACTCATTACCGTAGCCTCGGAGCATCTCAGTGCATTGAGGGCTGTGTGCACGTTACTGCTGTGAAACTGAAACGCGTTGAACTTAAGGTATAGCTGTGAAAATCGTTAGCTGCTGCTTGTTAACTGTCTGGGTACACATGCTTAGCCTCTAACTAACTATGAAGTGAAGACAGACTGGCTGGTGCTAATACAGGGGTAAACCAACAGTACTGGCAGTTACCACACAACAGCTAGTAAACTGTAAACTTGTATCAGCTTATCCGACCCTAGTTTTTTTGCACAGCCATACTTTAGGGCCCTTCCAGCCCCACGTCACTGTCAGAAATACCACTCAGCATTCCCAGAGAAGAGTAATGCCTGAACTGCCATCTTCTGCCTTCTGTATCTGAGGTCACTACAGCAGATGCAGAGATTTTCTTTGACAATGTTTTCATAAGCCTCAGTAGCCTGTTTTGCGGGAGCAGAAACTGAAGCAGAGAATGACCAAGAGGGTTGCCCAAGAAAAGTAAGTAAGCCAGCGAGTAAGCAGAGTAGAATCCAAACATCCAGTTCCACACAAAAGGACTTTCTGTTTCCCTTGCTGTAGTCATTAGGTGACGATTTTGTAAGCAAGGGAACAGAAGGGACAGTCTATCTGGAAATATTGTGGATTTTCTCAGTCGACCATTAAGAAAACAGTATGGCACCGAGCCTCTTACCTTGTGTCTTAAAAAGTAAAGGTGGCTGCAGAAGGGAGCTGGGAGAAAAAGCTGCCTGGCTTCGTGTCCCCTAGACCAAGCAATCTCCACAGTACTGTGGTCCAGCAGCTTCTGTATCAAAGGAAGAGAGCCCAAGGCCCTCTTTGGCTTTTATGTGTGGCTGTGTCAGCTCAGACTGGTTGCCAGCTCATCTATATGCAATGGCTCATTAACATTGTGGCTCGGTTTATATATTGTATGTGAAAGGCAGAGGAATGGCTGCTGGATGGAAGTAAAACACAGTGGAAGTGTTGAGCTGCCAGAGTGAGGGAAGGTAGTGCAATATTGCCTACAGAAGCTGGCATTACTCTTATTGTCCCCAACATCTGAGTCTCCTGTCCCATCCCACCAGTACAAGCACAACAGAAGTGTCTTGGCTGCTTGTGAGGATCAGGCCTTTTCTCTGCATGGGCGGTGTGTTTTGGAAAGGACCAGATGCCCCTTGATACCTCCCAGATTCTGCAGAACCCTCCGCAGTTTAATTTGGTCTGTGCTATTCTAGATTCGTGTGCCCTTGCCAAAATTCCTGCTTAGACTTTCCTTCCTAGATTGGAGCTGAAACTCAGAGTCCCTCTGAATTCTTTGCTGACTGCAGGAGTTCACTCGTTACTGTAAAGTTGCTGTTACTCTCCCTGCATTGCTGCCATCTTGGAGCTTAAAGAATCATGGATCTCTTGTATTTCTCAATCCTTTGGTAGAGTGCCTTCACATCCTGTTGATAAGGGATTGAGTGACGTAAGCTTGGAATCATCTCACTTACTTACAGGCACACAAAAATTAGGTGTCTAATAGAGCAAATTCTTCTGGTTCTCTCTCGTGTTCAGAAGCTGTTTCTTCTCACTCTAGGACAAGTATCTTAGGCCTTGTAGAGGTGCCCATCCTTCTCCATCAGTAGAGAGAGGACGTAGATGGCTGGAGCAGTTTACACCCCTATCTTTTGGAGGCCTTCTGTAAATAAATTACTTCAGCCCTCAACATGAAAACCCTCAGACTCAAGCTGATCTACCCCAGGTTAAACAGCAATAACAACCCAGTGCTTCTAGCCACCTACCAGGGACAGGTGGAGGACATCCTGCAGGCAGGATCCTCTGAGTCTTTGGAAACAGGATTTTTATGTTAAAAAAAGTTATTTAACGCTTGGGCAGAGCCAGATCTATTCACACAGTTGAAACCAACAGGAGCTTTGTGACTCAGTGACGCAAGCGTTTGCCCCCGAGTGTTCTGAAGACAAAAAAGCACTGATGTAAGGAATTAATCTCTGTTATTAGCCATCCCATTGTTTTAATAGCTCCGTCATTAAATAAAGTTGATAATACTCAAGCAGCACTTTTCATCTCCAAAGCATGTTAATCCATCCGTTACACCTCTTAACATTCCTGTGAAGCAGGTATGCTCTTAGTGACACCAACACATAGAGGCTTTTATAGCACCAAGAATTGATGATGGAATTGCTCCAGATACTTTTCCCAGGAGATAATGGCTGTATAATCTGGTTATTTTTACACTGTGCCTAGCACATGCAGGAATCTTGTCCTTTTCACCTATTGGCAGTTCATGATGGCACCAATTAAATGTCTTGCATCACACAACATACTGCAGATTGTTTAACATAAATTTTCAAAGAAGCAAGCTAGTTCTCCTGCAATGAAACTCAATGGGATTCCCCCCCCCCCACTAGCTTCAAAGAGCATAGCTGAGCCCTTAAAGGGATTTACTTCTGTTAAATATTATCCTCAAAACTGAGAAATTAAAAGCAAATGGGCTTTCTTCTTTTTTCCTCTAAGACACGTCTAAAGAGTATTATAAAAAAGAATAGCTTTCCACAGCTTTTAGAATCTCCCCAAGTGAATTTCAATTGCAGGTTTTTAGGAAAGAGTGTAATTAACAACTTTATTCAGTCTGAAGCCAGAAAATTCTTTATATATTTGGCATGAAAAAAAGCAGAGCAGGACGACGGGAGTAAATGACCTAGATTTTCACAAGTGACAAATGACTCCTAGGTGCTCTGTCTGAGACCCCTAAAATGGCAGAGATTCCCACAAAGTGCACTGCAAAATGACTTCTCTTTATTGTCTTCCGTGTTGGACATTCAAAATCACCCAAGACACTCGTGGAAATCCAGGCTGTTGTGTTTGTTAAAGTGATTATTTTATTCACCTAGGGTAACTTTTCCAACAATGCACCCTTAGCCAAGCAATTAAATCCCATTTTCAGAAGTGACCTTGGTATGCCAGGAGCCCTCCTAATTCACAATGATCTCCCCTTGTTTGAGCTCACTCCATTGTTTTCCTGGAAATGTGTGCTTTGAGAGCATCTCCCATAAAGAAGAAATGGGGAAAACAAGGTGTGACCGAGCTAACATTTTCAGAATGTCCTTTGCTATTTTTGCAATTTTTTCTTCTTTTCAGTGTTGTGTGTTCCACAATAAAGTCAACATTTTCTATAAAAAGCAAGTCCTCTATGAAAAGCCTGTTTGCCTAATAGCAGTTTTTCTGTATTAATGTTGATAATCTCTGTTTTGTCAAAGGAAAAAAGATTTAATGCCTTTATCTATTGGAATTGTTATTTATAGAAGAGGAGGTCTCCCTAAGATGTAATCAAAGATACATATTTTAAGGATAGGAGGCAAGTCAGTACTGCAGGCAGTTGTTTATTCATTAACCTCAGCGTAGCTAGGCTGGCAGCCTCCCAGTACTTATTTACTTTGTGCTTACCATGGGGAGGAATTTGAAATCCATTGCTATTTTATTCTGAGTCCCAGGAGAGATGATTCTGTCCTTCCACTTACGTTCTCATTTTGTATGACTAAAATGCTCAGATTTTAGACAGTAGTGTAGCGGTGAGCATGGCAGTAACAGGAGCCTGAAAATTCAGTCTGATGTATGGACAATTGTGATTCATTCCCAAAACTTTATTTTCTGTGAACAAGCACCATCACAGGTGAGAGAGAAATATGAGATCTAGGTTTTTGCTCCTCTTAGCAGGGAGTGTCATCAACATCCTTAAACAAATAGCCATGCATGCCAGCCTGCAGATAAGCTCGAAGAAAGTGTAAATCTCTAGGACAGCAAGTGTCTGAAATGGAAGAATAGCGTAAGAGATGAAGCTGATTCTATCCCTCATCCCTTCCAGCACCTTTAAGCATTGCTACTAATGAAAATAAAAGCTTCCTAATCACATCAGCCTTCCTTATTCTTAGACAGCAGGTAGTTGAAGCCCTTGGCCTCCTCTGCTAACTGTAATGACAAAATTTAAATGCATAGGCTATTTAAATTCAAGAACAAAGCTGGCTGTAGCACTGGCTTGGCAATACATGTGGAAATCCAAAAAGGCAGAGACCTGTGTTATTTAACTCCTTGAAGTCATAGTCAGCAGATGAAGAGCAACAGGGCTTGGGAGAGGGAAAAACAGTACTCGAGGCTTCTCCGCGTGCGAGAGAATCTTGGCTGCCCGCTGATGAGTTGTTTTGTGTCCCTTAGACACGTTTGCATGCTTAATTTTTCTGTGACTTTTCAGAAAGCACAGAGAAATAGTGACAAGTATTTGGCACTCTTTAAGTTGTTACGCTACAACAGCATAGCTGCAATAAAGATTTCTTGAAACGGTGTGGCCGAGAACCCCCCCTAGTCCCCTGGCAAGACCACAAGGTAGAACATCTCTGCTGATAATGCCACGTGGGGAAAGTGGGGTTTATGCAACTCTGTTCATGGGGGAAATCGTGCCAACTTCTCACTGGATGGAGTAAAGCGCATTACTTGTATTTACTTGTAATTCAGCTGCTTGGCAGAGGAGGTTTGTGCCAGGGAAATCCTTACTTCCTCTGAAAAAATATAGGGCATGGGTGGACTGCAACAAAGGCACTTCTTTCCTTCCTGGCTGTAGCAAGCTGGGTGTTTAGCACAGATCACAGGGAGCAGGGCAGCGAGCTAACGGCACCTCTGAGTAGTCCTTCGCAGCGTAGAGGGTGTGTAATCACCCGTGCAGAGTACAGCGAGGGATGTGCAGTCATGAGTCACTTCCCTTTTTCTAGTCACTGAATCTTCCTTTTAAATAGTTAAGCTGAGCGCATGGAGGAAAAGATAAGACTTGTATTGATGGAAAGCACCATCTGATATGGGCAGCTGCGTCCTCATCACCTGGCCCCGTCGGCACTCCCAGGGAAAGCAATCTGCGATGAGAATACGAGTGTGTGATGCTGCAAACCTAGTGATTGCTCGGAACAACGACCCTGGCGTCTGCTTGGAAGGTGTCTGAGATCTTTTTTTTTACTTGAAGCTAGGAAAATAGAAGTTTAAAACACTGTATGTAGGAAAGTGTTTGAAGGCACTGAACAACTGGTGTCACCAGTTAACACCTGCTGAAGTTTTGTTTCTAGATTTTCATCTAGGTTTGCCTAGTAGCATCAGGCTTCTGCATTAGCTGTTAGAGCTGTCATCCCTCTGTTATATATGATGGTATTAAAAGGGGTAACTAGCTGCAACTCAGTGACAACGGTTATTAACTTGGTAGAAGAATGAGCACAGATATCTCAGGTACACACTGTGCTCTAACAAGGTTTTTCTGAGCTGCCATTGATCAAATGGTATGAAGCTTTAAAATGGGATCACACTTCGTTTCATCCTTCGCGTGTTTCCTTGCTCGTTGTTTTCCAAATAAACACGCTTCTGTAAGATCTTAAAAGCTATTTGTGGAATTTTAAGTTGTTCTCAAGGGCATGAGATGTTTCTAAAATGCCAGTCTCAAGGTGGTGTCCCTGCATGGGCCCTTGAGAGCCCCTGAGGCTGTCAGGCCCGGGTTTGCTGTGAGCACAGATGTCTCTAGCCAAAGGCTTTTTCTGGAGCATGTGATATCCTGCTTGCTGGAGCAAACCTGATAGCTTGATAAGGAGTGGGGTGGCACATGCTGCACAGCCAGGCATACCTGCATGGGAACGCTCTCTTGTCTGCCAGAAAGCAGCTATACAGAATCCCAGAATCATCCCGATGGAAAAGCCCTTGAAGCTCCTCCAGCCCAACCATGAACCTCACCTTGACCGTTCCCAACTCCCCCAGATCCCTCAGCGTTGGCTCAGCCCGACTCTTCAACCCCTCCAGGGATGTGGACTCCCCCCCTGCCCTGGGCAGCCCATTCCAACGCCCAACAGCCCCTTCTGCACAGAAATCCTTCCTCAGAGCCAGCCTGACCCTGCCCTGGGCAGCTTGAGGCCATTCCCTCGGGGCCTGGCGCTGGGGCCTTGGCTCCAGAGACTCATCCCCCCTCTCTGCCCCCTCCTGGCAGGGAGTTGCAGAGGGCCAGGAGGTCTCCCCTCAGCCTCCTCTTCTCCAGACTGAACCCCCCCAGTTCCCCCAGCCGCTCCCCAGCAGACCTGTGCTCCAGACCCTGCCCCAGCTCCGTTGCCCTTCTCTGGACACGCTCGAGTCATTCAATGGCCTTTTTGGGGTGAGGGGCCCAAAACTGAACCCACTCATCGAGGGGCGGCCTCACCAGTGCCGAGCCCAGGGCTCAGATCCCTTCCCTGTCCCTGCTGGCCACGCCAGTGCTGGTACAAGCCAGGATGCTATTGGCCTTCTTGGCCCCCTGGGCACACTGCTGGCTCCTGTTCAGCCAGCAAATGAACAGGAATAAGCAGATTAGGGTATATTGTTCTTACTTGCAGTTGTCTTTCTGGGGCTGTGTTAAACGCAGCAAATTTCAGTTTCTGAAGAATAGAATATGAACTTTAGTTCTGGAGAACAGAAAATAATTCAATTCTGGAGAACTGAATATAAACTTTAGGTAAGCTTGTTGTCTGTGCCTCAGTTTTTCCACACTTTGTGCTTTACAGATGAAGAAAGGAAGAGTTCTATGTAGATACAACCCTGCATTATTCTTTGCACAACAGTGGCCACCCCTTGTACTGCCGTTCTTGACAATCCAGCAAGGTGATCTTCTGCTCCTCTCTGAGGCAGGACCTCCTGGATGGTGGTCGTGTCCCCCTTGGATTTTATCTCTGAGGTTACTTTTTGGGTCAGCTGACAACTGACCATCATTCCATCTGTTGTCTGTTTACCTGACAGCCCTCAGCTACATTTTATAGGCTGTTAGACTCAGGTTTTGTTTGTTTTATTATTATTACTGGTTTTATTTTGGACAATGTCCCAGTTGCCTAGCAATGTCAGTAGGTGCTTTGAAAAGAAATAGTAAAGCATAAGCTTTCTGCAAGGTAGAACATTATATTCTGCTTCACATTGAGTCTTTTTTATCTGCAAGTCTCCATGGACTTTATCAGCATTAATAAATGAAATTCACCTTCTCTTTCAGAATGCAGGGGAGGGAGAGAAAGATACAGGAAGCAGGCAGCATCCTATTTGTCATAGATGATATCCAAAGCAGAGAAAGGCAAAGCAAGGTAGAAAGCCTGGTTTGATATGCTGACCCACTGAAGTCAGGCATTGATCTCTCATGGGAGTCATGAAGAAAGCTGAGTGCATACCGCTTGAAAGAATGAGAGCTCTGTTGAATTCCCTTTGCAGCTAATGGGCTGGATGGAGCTCACAGGGTTAGGCAGAGTAAGGGAGAGAGCAAATTGTGTGGAGTGACTGTTTGTTTAGTAATTTCCCAGGAGCAGGAATATGGTCCCAGAGGCAACACAGACAGAGGACAGGGTGGTGAAGAAATCAGCACATCCTCTTTGCACATATTATGCTCTTTGTTCTGTTCTGTCCCCAGGAAAACCGTTACCACTGATTGTTGTCTGAGTTTAGTTCACAGCCCCGTGGCACCTGGCCTTGTGAAATTTAGGCAATGCCTCTGTAGGGAGAGTGGGATCCACAAGCCAAGTCTGTACTTCTGAGCAGATGCAAGCATGACTGAAGAGTATGTGTGCCATGTCAGCGGTGCTAATGGGAACTGTGGCCCCTCTGGTTCCTGCCCTCCCTCTGCTAAATCCACAGCTGACCCTCTACCACCAGTAATAACAGAGCCCGGTAGTCACTTTGTCCTTGTTTCTAAGGGCAGCAGAGTGGGCTGACAGTCTCACATTGTGCCCATAAAAGTCACCATTGATTTTGTCTGTGGTTGCTGTTATCAAAAGAAAATAATATGAGGCATCCTGGGTTTTTCCGCCAGCAAAGAACTGCAGGTGCTTCAGCGACTTGCTCTCTTTAAAGAAGTACATTTACTAGACAATCATGCAAAAACCTTGGGCCTTGCTTTTGAAGGTCAGGACATTAGAAATAGCCATGTAAAGAATGACTATTTTACAGATGAGTGAACCCATCAAAACGAGTCACTCGGGAGGGCAGTAAGAACAGGCTTGACAGCAGAGAGCTGTTACCACATTTGGTAATAGAGAGAAGCCAAGTATCAGCTATAGCCTGAGAGTTTCGCATGAGCTGTGTGGTGCATCTTCAGGTATGTTACGCTTAATATGCAGGCTGGAAAAAACATGGTCCCTGAGGAGCAGTGATACAGTGGGCACAGCTCTGGCTGGACTGTTCCTGGTTAAGGTTTGGACAAGTGCTCTGGGTAACACACAGCTTCCTTCAAGAGGCAGCTGGCTTTAGAGCCTCTACCTTGGCGCTGGACTATAAAGCAGGAATTTCACAGAATCCCAGACTCATCCGGGTTGGAAAAGCCCTTGAAGCTCCTCCAGCCCAACCATGACCCTCACCCTGACCGTTCCCAACTCCACCGGATCCCTCAGCGCTGGCTCAGCCCGACTCTTCAACCCCTCCAGGGATCCCGGGGACTCCCCCCCTGCCCTGGGCAGCCCATTCCAACGCCCAACAGCCCCTTCTGCACAGAAATCCTTCCTCAGAGCCAGCCTGACCCTGCCCTGGGCAGCTTGAGGCCATTCCCTCGGGGCCTGGCGCTGGGGCCTTGGCTCCAGAGACTCATCCCCCCTCTCTGCCCCCTCCTGGCAGGGAGTTGCAGAGGGCCAGGAGGTCTCCCCTCAGCCTCCTCTGCTCCAGACTGAACCCCCCCAGTTCCCCCAGCCACTCCCCAGCAGACCTGTGCTCCAGACCCTGCCCCAGCTCCGTTGCCCTTCTCTGGACACGCTCGAGTCATTCAATGGCCTTTTTGGGGTGAGGGGCCCAAAACTGAACCCCCTCATCGAGGGGCGCCCTCACCAGTGCCGAGCCCCGGGCTCAGATCCCTTCCCAGTCCCTGCTGGCCACGCTAGTGCTGGTACAAGCCAGGATGCCATTGGCCTTCCTGGCCACCTGGTCACACTGCTGGCTGCTGTCAGCCAGCTATCGATCAATTTAGCCAACTCTGAATAAAGTTGGCTCCTTCTCTCTCTTGACCTGATAATGATAAGAGATTCAATGACTAGGTTAGGTAGCTGAAGACATTCTTCTGTCCTTCCTCTCACAATAGGTCTGTATAATGAAGTCTCTTGGTGCTGAAGTTTCCCCTTTACAATGTGTTTTTGTCATGGCTGGTTCCACAGGGCCAGGAGGTACTTTCTGAAATATGCCCAGGCGGGCACCTCCACTTCTTGTAGCAAGATTTTCTGTAGGCCTCCATCACCCACACTGAGATGAACTTCGGCGTTGCACGGCCTTTTCTGCAAATGGTAAATGTGCCAAAACACGCCTGTCCTGCACAGTAACTCATCAGTACTTCATAAAATGGTAAACTCACATGTAGTCCTCATATGTGGGTAAAGTACTTAAAATCACCACTTTCCACGAAGAAGCTATGGGGAAAGACCTTATTTCAGTAAAGCTTCTGCTTCATGCTTAACCTTTTGTACTTGCAAATAGGATAAATGTTTTGGAGAGCGATGTGTGGCTTTACCCCTGAGAATGGACAGGAGAGCAAAAAAACAATGCGGCTGCCCACCCCCCTCTACTGGCCTGTGCAGGGACTGTCGGGGTAATGCTGGCTCTCTACGTGGGGGGAATATCTCTTAAAAAAAGATAAAAGAAAGGGGGAAAGCTTGGGGAAGGGTAAATTTGGGCAGAAAGCACTTCTGTTAGTATTTCCACGCCATACACGCCTGAGTGTTAAAAAACTCCATCTCCTTTTTAAATTAGGGTCAGTGTCATCAATAATAATAAATTAGTCAACCTTTTCTTACAGGCCAAAATCATTTTGCACAGCTAACAGGTGAAATCAGAGAGGCTGAACTTTTTATCCAACTGTGGTTGTTTTGCTGATTTTTTGGGGGATGGGGTGGACACAGAGGGGAGTGTAGTCTGCATTGAAACAAGGGTGATAGTAACACATGTCTGTTGGCTTTAGTAGTTTTATCTCAGATTTAACACAGTTCAGATGAGAACAACATCTGGTCTAGGTACATGAGGGAATTTTCTTGGCATTGGCTCAGAGTGCTGAATAAGTCCTGGATAAATCACCCAAAGCAATGATCTTTCATTGCCAGCCTTTCTGGCAATTGGGTTTCAGTAACTTTGTTGTATGACAAGGTGTATGCAAGCTGTCAGCACAAATGAATCAATTCTCTGGGAAGGCGACAGTACTGAATCTGCAGTTTCCAGTGGTACGGTTAGTGTGGAAACACTACGGCCCAAGGCAATTTAAGGGCTGAGATGATGTAACCCAGTCATCTTGCTAGAAAACGTCATGATATAGAAAAGCCTGGGGAACTGAGAGCCTCACCAGAACAAAGACCGTGTCCATATGGCATCATATTTCCTGGGAAAACTTATTTTTACGCTTTTTGACATGTCTACAATTCTGGTGTTATGCCTCATTTACCCGGGTACATTCTGGGAAATCTAGTCAATAATTCCTTATGTCTGTTCTTACAGCAGAGAGCAGTGTGACGCATAGAGTCATCTGAGTTATTTCTATGGCTGGATTGCATGCTGAGAAATTTTTATAATGGCCTGAGATTACACTGGTCTCCTTAATCTCGAGCTCAGATATATCAAACACCAGACAAATTTCCTGACTAACAGAAAAGTAAAGTAAATTTCATCCATTTGGGTAAATGTATGGGGGGGGGGGGGGTGTTGTACAATTTTAGCACTAGGCAGATCTGAAATTTTTGAGTGGCAAAGGAATAAGCCCCAGGCAAACTGAATGACTGCAGGGTAAACCCAACAGTTTTGCTGGAACTTTAGTGGGCTGTTGCTGCACAAATTACCGCATGTAAGGGAGCACTCTAGTGAGCACAGTGGTGTGATTGAATTCAGCATACTGCCGCAGAAGTTTGGAGGGTGCAGAGGACCCCGTTTGTCTCTCAGCAGCACCCGAAAGGTCCTCGTCACTGATCTGCGTCATGGTTTCATAGAGCTGTAAAGCAGGTCTCAGCAAAACTCATCTATTCGTTCTTCAGGAGGATGGAAAACGCTTTAAGGAAGGTCTCCAAATTCAGGGGTCCCCAAAAACCATCCAGCAGTTTGTGTTCCAGGCCCACCAGCCTGCTCGCAGACTATGTAAAGGAACGGAGTCTGGCAGGGCTGAGTATCAGACACCTGCATCGCTCGTTTTTCTGGGGGGTTCAGCTCTCCCAGCCTGTAGCATCATCCGCCTTAGGCACACCAGTGTGCTGCCCCAGGGTGTGCCATCACACACCCACCCGCTGCTGGGGGGGAGGCAGCTGCTAGAGCAGGCGGCGGCAGGCGGCTGCTGTCTGAGCGAGGTGTGTATTTTTAGAAATGGCTGCAAAGCCTTGCTGACACAGAAGCGGTGCACTATGGCATGCTAGTCCCACAGCAAATGCTTCATCCTCTCTGTTTTATGTGAATCTGCAGTGATAATGAGCGGTAGGAAACCTACCCCATCCCCTTGCAGGGCAGGGAATACAGGGGAGGGAGGAACGGAGGGACCCGAGTCAAAGAGTTTTAGCACATTTTGTCCTTGGTGCTGTAGCCAGTCACTGCCTGCAGGTTTATATTTATGAACCTGTATCGGGGGATTGCTTGATAGGTCTTTAATTTCCTTTGGTTTTACTCTGAACAGGCCTCTCTAGGGACAGTAAGAACATTTTCAGTGTTATTGAATGTCATCTCTGTGCGAACTGAACAGAGGAAAAATATTCTGATAATAACTGTGAAATATATGGGGGGTGCTAGACTTTCTGGCTGCTGATTTTTTTATTATTTTTTTTCCCCTCTGATGAGAGTTTCAAGGTCAGCTGGCTCCATAGATACAAATATGCCAAGAACAAAATGTACAGATGCACCAGGAGTCAGGGACAGAGACATGCTGGCACTGTAAACAGACCTGGATCATGTCCAGTATTGTCAGGCAGCGAGCTTACAGGAGTGTTCATTAAAAGGCACTTTGTTACACTGAGATCAAGATTTATCTTTTGTCTCCATTGCATCGTTAAACATGAGTTATACACATTTTTGTGGAAAAGCCTAGATTCGGCACAATCTCAAAATGTTATTTGGAGGATGGGAAGGGTTTTATTCGTGTACTACAGAACCCTACAGCCGTATCTGAGCACATAACAGACTGTGTGGTTCCCTGAGTAAGTGGCTGGAGTAGAAGCCAGAAGTCTGACTCTTTTCCTGATTCTGCTGCTCATTTATTCTGTAAACATAGAAAAATCTTTTACTGTATCTGTTGTGAGTTCCCACACACCCTCTCATTTCCCTCCTAGATCTGTTTCCTTTTGTCAGTCATTTGTTTGAACTAAATATCAACCAGTCAGGCAAAAGCTGGAAATATCTTCATCTAGAAGTCTTTGGCAGACTTAAAATAGTAATGCATATTATAGCGTACTTATTTTTTGTAACTGTCAGTTGTTGCTACCAAGACGGGGAATTCCTTATAAATATTGAATGCTGCTGCAAGGTCTGGGGGAAAAAAACCCATAAATCTAGAAATAGTTCTCTTAAGCTCCCCAATGACTGCAAAACTGCTGAAAATCTTCCTAATGTTAGTAAATTATGTGGAGATCCGAGAGCTCAGAAGTTACCTAACTGTTACTGGGATTTTCTAATAAGCAGTCATAGCTCTTGAACTAAGCCAGCCCATGCAGATTACTTGCTGGACTGGGGCAGAATGGAACAATTGGGTTTGTTCTTAAAGACTCTCTAGAAGTTACTGTAGTAAGATGCACCCCAGAAATAGGACTGAAGGTCTGTTGCATGTAAAAGAATAAAACTTAATTGCAGAGGAGATTCACTGCCCAGTTTAAGTGCTGGAATTTTGACAAAGCAAAAAATTCCCTCGGTAGAGGACTTCCAGGCCTGTGCAGATAGGGTCTGCTGGAGTCACGTGTGGTCAGCAACCACTATGCTACTCTATTATGGTGGCAGGAATTCATGTTGTGGTTCTTTTTATGGACCCCTCCACTACCCTTCTCACACCAAAAGGATCCTAGTGCAAGGTACGGTTTGGTCTTTTAGTAAAAGAACCATGTAGATTGTGAATGGGGTTTGAAGATTTTTCACAATTAGATCTCTAGTTCAAATCATAGAACCACAGAATGACCTTGAAGCTCCTCCAGCCCAACCATGAACCTCACCCTGACCGTTCCCAACTCCCCCAGATCCCTCAGCGCTGGCTCAGCCCGACTCTTCAACCCCTCCAGGGATCCCGGGGACTCCCCCCCTGCCCTGGGCAGCCCATTCCAACGCCCAACAGCCCCTTCTGCACAGAAATCCTTCCTCAGAGCCAGCCTGACCCTGCCCTGGGCAGCTTGAGGCCATTCCCTCGGGGCCTGGCGCTGGCTCCTTGGCTCCAGAGACTCATCCCCCCTCTCTGCCCCCTCCTGGCAGGGAGTTGCAGAGGGCCAGGAGGTCTCCCCTCAGCCTCCTCTTCTCCAGACTAAAGCCTAGGTTAACCACGACTGAAGTTTTAGATCCCTAGTGACGTCAGTCAGATCCTACTCTCCAAGCTCCACCTTTGCTAATTGAAACAGAGAAGCCAAGGGTTAATTGTGGGGGTGTTGCCAGCTAGTCTATGTGCTGGTCAGCCTCTCTAACAGACCCCTTCTGGCTCCAGAGCTTCTCTGACCAGTCACCTGAATACACTTGGGCTGTAATGAAAGGGCAGCCCTGGGGAAAGGCTGTCCATACAGTACCCATTTGTGGCTAAATAGAGGCCTTTTGTCCCCAGAGCTGCTAGTCTGCTGCCAGGCACACACACATGAGATTAAACAATAATAAAAAGACTCCATTAGAGTCAGTGGGGGTCACTTCTTCTGCAGCCAGAGTAGAGCTGAAAAGAATCCTGAAGTGAACTTGGAGCGATGACGCGCAAGACCTGCTATAACAAATGCTGAGTTGCTTTTAATTCCTAAGAGAGGGTTGTAAATAGTATTAAAATATTACAATTAAATAAACTAGACATGCTGATGTGTCCGTTTTCTAAAGCCTGTCTTCAGAATATTATTTTTGCCCCATAGATTGTGCTTTCTTGTAAGTAATCACAGAATATGCTGGAAGCGACTGTTTTGTGTTGCGTCGGTCGGCAATGTTCTGTGAATGGTTGTTTCACAGAGGGTGACAACCCAGGACTTCAAACCCAGGACCCAGGACTGTGCACACTGGGCTTTGGCCGTGCTCCTAACTCGTGCCCAAAGGCAACATTTATTCTATTACTCTCATTATTCCATTAACGTTGGTGGAATCCCTTGGAATCAACTCAATACCCTGGTAAATTCCTCGTAGTTAAGTGAGGGAGTTGCTGGCTCCACCTCTTGTCCATCTCCAGCCTCCTGCATGCCCCCATCCCTCTCGGCAAAGGGAAGGCTGTATGTTTTTAGGAGGGAAGTTGACAAGATTCCCACCTGGAAGAGCTAAGCCATTTGTTTTTGGCAGAAATTGTTTCGAATTCCGACAGCCTCACAAGGAAATTGTCATAAATTTGCTATTATTAGCGGTGCGCTATGACTACTGCATTTTGTTGTTTCTGGGCTGGCAGGCAGCGAACAGCCGGGCACTCTGGAAGTGGAGGGGTGGTTCATTCAGAGGAGAGATGTCACACGTGCACAAGTTCACACGTGCTCAAACGCTTGCCCCTCGCCAGAGTTTTCTAGCCCTGCAGCTACCACGGGCCTCAGTGGGAAGTTTAGTCTCTGGGTGCCCTTCAGCCTTAGGTTCTGCTGCTGCACCTGCAAAACAAGAGCTTAATTAGTGTTAATTATAACAGTGGTTCAGGAAGAACTGGACTAACTCACTTGCAGGCAATCCAGAAGTTAAAAGACAGCAGAGGCTTGGGATGTGTGTTGGCTGGTGCAAATCAGTGCTAGGCACTAGCCCCACATCGCTGTGAGAAGAGCTGTCTCTTTGCCTGGGTTATCATTAGCTCCTCATTATCATATCAAAGGAAATGGCAAGCAGACTCCTCCACACATGCTTCACACAGGCGGGGGAGTTTGGGTTTATTGCAGAAACTTTTCCTTCCTCTTGTCTGACGCTGTTTTTAATCCCCCAAATTTCATTTTGAGTCTGGGGTTTGAATAAGCCCCAAAACACAAAAGAAAGTCGAGACGGAGTGGGTGACTGTCACATCTAGATTGTCGGAGCTTTACTTGAAAGCTCAGCTCCCATTCAGGGAAGAGTGGAGGTGGATGAGACAATCTCAGAAGCTCTTTCCAGCACTGGCTCTACAACTCTGTTTTCTTCCGGCGTGATGGTAAGTTAATGGTTGACAAATGGGAAGAGACATCTCTCCTTCCAGAGATCAAATTGCACAACAAATTAAAATGTTCCCTGCAGGCACTGTTGCTCCCTCTCCTCTCGATACATGCAAAGCTGAAGACAGCCTCCACTGATGCCAGAGCAAGCTGCAGATTCTGTCACTGGCGCTCAGATTGAAGACTGTCCCTTTGGGTAATAAATGTCATGGGCCAGTCTGTGCTCATCATGGGAGGTGGCTCATTTATGTGCAGTGAAACCTCAGGGAAATGGAGGTTACTCCCCATTTGGTTCACCCAAGCTCAGAAACTGGTCTGCCCTGATGAGTTCTATAGGAACCAACAAAAATCCAAACTGTTTGTTTTGTGAAAGTTTTTATATACATAATGTCCTCAGAGAGCTATTTAGTTATACTAAAATGAGACTGAAGTTTGTTCTTCCACATCTCATTCCATTTGCAAATCCAGGAACTAAGCATTCCACAGTTGCCATAATTTCACCCCTGTAAATAGCCCTGGATGTCCTTTGAACAGTGAAGCACAGCTGTTCCAGCTTGTGAGCACCCCCAGGAAAATCAAGATGTTGCACCGAAGTGAAATTTGTATCTACACGCTCCCGGAATTAGATCATTCATCCTATCCTAACATAAGGGTCCAATTGGGAAGCCTCCTGGTACGACCTGTCATCAATTAGAAAGGAAATAGCAGCACTGTTTAGACTCGGACCAGCGCATCCTAAATGGCGTGGCCTAAGGTGGATCCCATCCCAAAAATTGAGACAACTCAGGAGAGCAATCCCTCTGCATTTCCTTGGTTACAGACTGGCCCAAGAGTACACCCGACCTGCACTGCCCTTTGGTGTTAAATCTGCCCTTCTGCAGCAAGCTGGTACCTGGAGTTCTCTAACACATTTCAAACTTGTGAGGCCAGTGACAACTTTTTAACAACCTTAGCAAGGGTGCATTGGTGTTGCCGACTGACTGAGGTGTAGTTTGGAGACTGAAAAACTGTTTTCCAGTCTGGCTTGTCTTTAATCAGTACAGGAACTGGGGTTGTTTAGTCTGGAGGCTGAGGGGAGACCTCCTGGCCCTCTGCAACTCCCTGCCAGGAGGGGGCAGAGAGGGGGGATGAGTCTCTGGAGCCAAGGCCCCAGCGCCAGGCCCCGAGGGAATGGCCTCAAGCTGCCCAGGGCAGGGTCAGGCTGGCTCTGAGGAAGGATTTCTGTGCAGAAGGGGCTGTTGGGCGTTGGAATGGGCTGCCCAGGGCAGGGGGGGAGTCCCCGGGATCCCTGGAGGGGTTGAAGAGTCGGGCTGAGCCAGCGCTGAGGGATCTGGGGGAGTTGGGAACGGTCAGGGTGAGGGTCATGGTTGGGCTGGAGGAGCTGCAAGGGCTTCTCCAACCTGGATGATTCTGGGATTCTGTGAAATTAGAAGATATCTATTGAAATAATACATGAAATGATGCACTAGTTCACAGTGTGGGAATACAGAAGCAGAAGTCTACCAAGATGCATATGGACCCATGCAGAAGGTACAACCTCTCTGGCGATTAAATAAATGGCTCCTAAAAGGCCTTTAACATTGATTGAAGTGCAAGGTACCTCTCAAGTGCCCTCTTTTCTGTGGCCTTTGCCGTGCTTTGTACTGAGCCTGGTGTACCAGGTCCTGCGGCACACAGATGCGCTCAGGCTGTGTGCTGGGCAGCATCTGCAATCCCAGGCTCTCCCCGGAGCTCACATCTGGACAGAGGTGTGAGCACAGCACCGTATAATTGCATAAGGCATCGGCAGAGCTGTGGCAAAGAGAGAAGAGGGTCAGAATTATATTGCTGCTCATGAACTGACAAATCTCCTTGGGGGAAGGTCTGTTCTTTCCAGCTGAATAATACATGTGAAATGTTGGGGAAATGGGGCTTTCTGCAGCCTCACAGGTTAGTGGGTGCTGTGAAAATCCCGACTCGGCTTTAAACCCTCAACGTGCCCCACTTTTGTCAGTGTTTGCAGGGCGATGGGTGGAAGGACGCGGTGCCAGCAGATGGCAGTGCCTGTCAGCAGAGTTTCACTCCTGTCAGAAGAAACAGAGGAGTCTGCTCAGAACGTGAAAATGGTTTTATTTCCATAGCATGAAGCACCGTGAGCTCTCGCCTGTGAGCAGTGCAATGGTGTAGCTCAAGGTGGGCAAACGGTCAGCACAGAAATGCCCACACTGTGAGCCCACTCCTCTGCACGGCTGGGAGACCCCCGTCCACGCAGAAGCTGTCGTCGAGTGGGTTTGTAGCGGAGATGAGTTGGATGAGTGTGTGTGGGACGTGGGAGGAAGGCTTCTCCTAACCCTGACCATGTCACTCCAGCTTTGCAGACTTGCAGAGAGTCTCTTCCTCTAGGGCTGCTGGCTGGACAGCTTTTCCTAGCACAAAAATTCATTCTAAATCTTATTAAAAGAGATTAAATGAAAGAAGCAAACCTGATGCCTTTATGAAGGTGACACTGTCCTTAGTGTTGGTGAAGCAGCATCCTGGGACTTAACCTGCTCTGAAATCCAACGTTATGGCTTTAAAGGGGGGGCTGACTCTCATGCTGTGTGAATTACTGTAAAAACAAAACAAAGCTGTTAACATACTCCCCAAACAGCATGTTTATAAGGATACTTCATGTACCATAGACATACTCCTAAAAGAGAAAACAAATATTGCTGAAAAGAGCATTCCTAACAGCTATGAGCAGGCAGAAGATCTAACAGAATTTTGTAGGATTTAATCAACGGTTTATTACCATGACTTTTACTTTCATTGAAAATAGTTTCCCTTCTGATGTGAATTTAGTCCTCTGTGCTAGATGGGGTAGCACCGTTCTAATGCGTGAGAAACAGGAGCCAAGCTGGCTACTCTGATCTCACCGCCCATACTGTGGTGAGGTTGGAAATATGAGCTAACAGCAGGTGGAAAAGCAAAATTACAGCTGCAAAACTCATTTTTAATGGCCTAAGTCTTTGGTGTGGCTCCAGGTTCCTACCCCACCTGGCCAGATCCAAGCTCCATGGACAGAACAACCCTGGTAAAAAGTGTTATGTGTATAGAGATGTGCTTCCTTAACCCAGTCCCCAGTGCAATATGATTATGATATGCAAAGCTGTGGTTATTTCCCTCTCTTTAGCATGTCTGCCTTTGAATTTTTCCAGTCTAGCTTCCATAATAAGGTGATACTTATCCTAGGTTTAAGGTGGTTGGGAATCAGATTTTCTGTTCTACAGGGAGTTCCACTAGTTCAATATTTTTCCTGTCCCCAAAGCAGAATGCAAATAATAAGTCGCAAAATGTCCATGCAGTAAAATAAAAATGCTGACGTATTTCATTAGTGATAGTGTAAATTTTAAAATATTTTAAAAATTGAAAGTCATTCAAAGCAGAACATGGCAAAAATAGCTTTCCGATTCCAGCAATACTGACACATTCCTGTGCAGTGCTTTGGTTTTGACAAGTTCTCTTTTCCTGACCAGAAGATCTTCTGTGAAAGCATTTCTGATGGGTGTAATGCGTGTGGTCCTGGAACGGACAATTGGGGAGGAGAGGGGGCAGGATTAGGGGAACAGGGCAACAAAGCCTGAAGGTAACCTGTAGTCACCAGGCAGATCTGTCTCACATATGCAGCTGGCCTGACATTTGCTTTTCAGGAGAGGAAATATTTTACTAAGCTAGGGAGACAGTGTGGTATTATCGATGTTAAAAAAAAAAAAGGAGAAAGACAGAAAATACAGCAAAGCAGTGAAGAGCTTTGAGAGCATTCCCTGGGACTAGCTGGATCAGAGGCAAACAGCACAACTCAGTCAGCAAACACCATTTCAGCAGCCTGATGGTTGACAGCCAAGGGGAGGAATCGCGCTCTCCCTCCTTCTCCCCACTTTTCCCAAATTCCTCGGTCCAGCCTGGAAGAGTTTCCCAACGCCGATGACTCTGCACACATGTGCTGCCTGTTAAATGTGCAGCTTCTGCCTTGCCCCCATCCTCCTTTTCTTTTTTTAGGGATTGCTGTTTGCGTGGTTTTGAAAACAAGAACGCAGCAGCCCCCACCCCCTAAAAACCTGACAGCCCCCCAGCCCCCAGCAGAAAGGGGAGCTCAGGGGAAGGGGAGGCCAAGGCGGTGTGGGGGTAGGGGGGGGCAGGGTGCCTGCCGTTTTCTTAAGGCACTGACAGACGCCTCTTTTCTCCCCCCCCCCGCCCCCAGGCAGCCCTTTCTGTGCAAAGCGGCGGTTTAAACCCCTCCCCGCTTTCCCTCCCGCCACCTCTCCCTGCGCTGCTCATTCAGAACAGATGATGCTCCCCATCACACGCAGCCCTCTCCGCGCCCTCCCCTCTGCCCCAGCCCTTTCAAAAGCCTCCTACCCCCGAGAATTCACCGTCACGGGAGGGAGCAGGAGCGAGGAAAGGCAGGCGTTCCGCAGGGAAAAGTAGCCCTGCAGGCACTGGGGGTGAGGGTCTGGAGCGCCCTGTGCGGGGGAGATCAGGGACCCCCTAGGGACAGTGCGCCCGCATCCTCTGTGCCGCCTAAATGTCTTCTAATACCAGGCGGAGGGAAGAAGGAAGGAGACAGCCCGGGGACCAGAAGACGACCCCAGCTCCCTGGTGATGGCATGGATCGGACACTTTTCCAGCAGCTACTTCGCCTACCTCTCAGTCCTGTCACCCTCCTGTACCCCCCAAGTGCCAAGGCACAAGACTGATGCAGAGCTGCTCTTAGCAAGTAAGTTACCTGATTTTATCTGGGTTTTTTTTTTTTTTTTTTCAGTTCATTTTTTCCTCTCCTCTGCTTGCAGAGGATCAGGAGCCCAGAAGGCAGGAGGACAAGCAGCTGCGGGGTCAGATGAAAGCCAGGTTTCTATCCCCAAACCTGCCAGGCTAGAGATGTGCTGTTGTCTAACTCGCCAGCTGCTGGGCAACTCTTTGGGAAGCCGGAGATTAGATGTTAATCTTGGGCAAAAGCACTGTCAGATCTAGTAAAGGTGTTATGCAGGAAAAGACATTAAAAATGGGGAACTGCTCGGATACCAGGTTAGTGGAGCTCACTGGAATACGATGGGCAGGGGGAGACTGATCAATAAGCAGCCCTGAAATGTGTGGAGTGACTCCATAATCCTCACCGAGAGTCAAAGACTAAATTATTTTATAATAAAGATACTTACTAGGCAGTTTAGGGTTTAAAGAGCCCTCGCTGTGTAGTCTCCAGATGATGAAGTGACATGTTCAGCCCTTGGACGGGACAGGCAATTCAGTGCATTGGGAATCCTTAGGGGTGTTCATGTCTCTGGGAGGTGAAAGTGTGACTAATTTTTTCACGAATGTCCTGTTAGAAAGGTGCCCGGAGTCCTCCTTTTTGTATTAGCACGTGCTGGTTGGGAGTAACTTGCTAACTTTTATACAGCATGTCTCCCACTTGGTTTTGACCTGAGAGTTTCAGGAACCATTTGAGAATTGGCAGAAACTGTCTCTGTGCCAAAAAGCTTACTGTCTGACTTTGGGGGATTCTGTAATCAAGCAGGTCCTTCCTCCTGCACCCTTGTAAGTAGACAGCTACCTTGGATTCATAGTGGAGTAGCTCAGAGGGAAACAAAACTGGCTTCTCTCACTAGTTCTTTGACCAATCCAACAGTATCTTCTACAGTTTGTGGGAAGTGTGTCTGGCAGTGTTCATGTTGGGGGAATTATTTCACTTCTGGGGTTCTGTTCTTGCCCCCACTGTTCCCACTCAGTTGGAGATAAGAGATCAGGATCATTTCTGGTTCCCATGAGAGAAAATTCTCCATCTCTGGAAGGTTCCAGCCCAATTACAGACTCTGAAAAAGGCAAACAGTTTTGGAGTCATGTTCTGAGACAAATCTCTGGACTCTTTTCTATAAGAGTCTCATTTTCTATTCCGTTTGGGTCAGGAGAGCCACTTGGACATTTGGGGTGAGCACTAGGACTTAACCAGCAGTTTGGTATTGGAGTCCCTCAGTTTGTCTCTCTGTGACTCATCGTCTCTTGTCTGCACAGTGGGTCCAACGTCACTGCTGAATGTCTGGGGCAGAAGGACCCTGCATTTGGTCAGGTCATCTTGGAACCGTTTGAGTGCAAGTTACTGGAGAAGTGTGAAGCAGTATTAACATCCTTCAATTTTATTGTATTTCATTTAATCTAGCTGCAAATTACGTAGTGATTCTCAGTTGTTATAATGCTGAAATATCTAAACAATGGGGAACAGGAACGTTAGTGGTCTTGGGGGCAAGATTTTCTCTTAGAACTGAGCTTCTGCTTTCCCCCGTATTCAGCGTGTGCTATGTGTAAACAGCCAGTAGCGGGAGAAACAGGAGTGTCTTATCAGGACAAAAGTGTCTCTTTTTCTTTGTTCAGTTGTGTTGGTTGAAAGTTAACGGTCAAATCTTCAATGACACCATAAGGTCCCCCTAAAAATAGAGTCCGGGGTAAAAGGACAGGGACAGGGAGGCTGCAGAGTGCCTCAGGCAAAGTCACTTAGGGATGGAAGGATCAAATTGGTTTATTTTCAAGCTTTATTTATTGGTAGGGAAAATATCACCTGACTGTTCAAAATTAAGAAAAACACCTAAGATCATAATATTGTGATTGCATCCTTTGCACACAGACTTTTTATGCTCAACTTCTTTAATTGAATTAAGTGTATATAAGGTAATTGCCTGAAAGTTACGGGGATTGTATCCTCCCATCCACCCTGTGCATTCAAACTGTAGTATATCAAGTAGCAGATACACCCTATGTCATGGAAACTCTACGTTCTCCAGTCTTTGTTCTATAACAAATTGTTATAGCCTGTACACTGGGGTCTTTATGATGTCTCATAAGGCATTTTCTTGTTTTCATCTTTTTCCTGGGAAAAAAACCCAAACCACCCTAGTCTCTATTCTCATTACAGTTTCGTTTCTTCACTCTTTTCTGCATTGGTCTGAAGTCAATATATTTAATGCAACTGCAAACTTGTGTTACATATGGGATTTTTTTATACTTTAATCCATAGCTAGGGGAAAAAAATCTATTTGAAACCTGTAGCTACCTGAGAGAACAGAAACATTATTTCTTGACATTAGAAATAATACTGTTAGGTTATTCATGCTGATAGATCAGGCTACGTAGGCTTTTCAGAGTAATCTTTAGACACACCTGAAGCAGACAAGGACTGTATTCGCTGCTGCTGGATTGGTGGAAGGGCAGAAGAGTGGTGCAGTGTTTACAGGCACTCGTTTAGGATTTTGGAAACTCTACATTTAATTCCCTGCCCAGCCACAGACTCCCAATGGGAGGGTGGAAGAAGCAAGTGTCTTTGTGGCTCATTTCCCCACCTTGAAATATGGGAAATAGAGCACTTTCTTCTTCCACAGATCTTAAAGAAATTAAATTTTAAAGCATGTGACACCTGTGTTGAACACTGTGAAACTTTTGGATACTCTGGGAAGACGGGGGTGGCACATTGCTCCCGCACAACTGACACTGAAAGGGCTCAGGGGTGTTAGAACCGTGCTCATCCAGCACTGCTGGGGAGAAGGATAGACTGGGAGGCAATTAGCAGATAAAAGTAAAGTGCAAATATCTCTAAGTTCTGTGTTTGTGTCAAATTAGCTTCCTACCCAAAGAGATTTTCTTACAAGGTATTTTCTTTTGAGAGACTGAACACCTTCTGTTTCAGTATTCCTGAGCCTAATGAACTCTAAGCAGACAGGCGCCGTCATCGGCCCAGCTCTGTAACAAGCACAAAGTCATCCTGCTTCGTTAGTAGCTGCCTCGTTAATCATCACTCACCTTTTTTTGTGTACTTGTGGGTGGGTGTCTCCTCTAGCCCCAGAGGAACCCCGTTGTACAATCGTGCCTGTCAGCATGTTAGAAAAGCAGTGCTGCGACTTAATGAAAACTCAGAGAGGAAATGAGAGGCATCTTCCTACTCCAGTGCTGAGTGAGATTACACTTTGAAAAGCAATTATTTGGATGAGGGAGCTTTTGAACCACATGTTTATTAGTGAAGTGCCACGGGTCTCCCTTCTTGTGCAGTTTCCTTGAACGTTTTGCCCTGGGTTTGAATAGCGTAACTCCTTCGCGTCGCTCCCTCCACCTGTGGATCTCCAAGCACTTGCCAAAGAGGCAGCCACCACAATCTCTCTTTGTAAGTCAGAAAAGTGAAAGATGACATGATTTGCACAAAATCTCCCTGCCTTTCTTTTTCTCACATGCATACGTATGCCTTGAAAGGTAATCTCCTGTTGGCATCGTTCAGTCTCAGTCGTACACAGGCAGAAAATAAAAGGATGATGGGAAAGGTTATCCCATAATTTCATTCCTTTGCAGCAGTGTAACCTAAAGGAGAGTATGTGCCCCAGAGGAATGTGGGGACAGAAACCTAGGCTCTGTTTTATGTAGTGTGGGCTAACAAACAGCAAAAGAACCAGGTCAAGTTTTTCAGTAATCACCTGTTTAATATTTACTGCCGTATTGCTTGCTTGTCAAGTAGTATAGGACTCTTTGGGAAAAGAGATGACAGAATTAAGTAGAATCCTGATTTGGGAAGGGGGGGGGGGGGTGTTTACTGAAGAACCATTGCTCATTTATCCTCATAATGCAGGAAAACACAGGCATTAGGTTGAAAACAAAAGTAAGTGCTTTTTTTTACACAAACTTGACAAGTTCATGTCTTCAAACTCCTCCTGCCTGCCAGTTTAGACCTCTCTGGAAGCAAATCCTATCCCCACAGAAACATGCATTTATTAAGCAAGATCAGCACTTATTTAAATTGGAAAAGTCACCGTGGTCAGCGGGGGAAAACGTTTTTTGCAGACTTCTCTTGGTTTACCTTCTGCAATGTCTTCAGCAGATTTCTATCCCGAAGATTTAGAGCTATCAGGAGGCACATCAGCTCTTTCAGGCAGGGCTTGTAGACAGCTCTGCAAAACAATACCTCCTGAAGATACGTAGCTAACCCCAGCTTGACTCTTCTTCAGCAAATCTAAGAGCCCTAAATGTCACCGCCTGCCCCGAGTCTGTCATCTGGGCAAAAGCCTAAGCAACAGCAAGTCTGATAAAAAGCCTCTTTGCGAGGTTGATAATGCACTGACTCACATCTCCCTTTGCAGTAGCCTGTCCAAAAGGAAAGCAGCTTTGTACAAAAGTGACATTTTTATTATCCTGGCTTCGTTTAACCAAAGATGGTAAATGCCAATGAAACAGGACGGTGCATGTGACTATAAGAGGCAATTTCATCTCACAGATCTCCTTGCTGGAGGGAGCAGTGATTTACAAACCGAAGCCTGAATCTCTGTGAGATGCTTGCACGTAATTACCATTATCTGGAGAAGATGTGTGTGCTTGATAGCAGTGGCAGTACATTATCAGTACATTATACAATGAAGGAGTTAACCAAATCCTTACATAGGTACAGTGCTCCTTTTACAGCATCTTCTCATTTGTGCTAAAGTTTCCCAGAGCAGATAAAATAACAAGGGAACGACAGCAAATTTCCTAGAAGATTCTTGTGCCTAGGATCTCGCAGACCAGTCATATCCATATCACAGATTTTACAGTTGGGGAATTAAGGCAGAGGGAAAAGCAGTGATTTTCTCAAAATTAAGAGAAAAAATACTGAAATAAATTGGAACAGAAAGCTGACTAGTCATCCAAACCTGTGCTCAGACTGCTACCCAACATTATTTCTTTTAAAGAATCGAATGCAGAGATTCATCTGCTTAATTGTTTTCAATAACCACATACTGAGGTTACACTTATACTACAATGGAAGAGTTTTAAGTTTAAATATTGAGGGAAACTGTAATGCCACTGAAGCTGTCAGTAAAGTTCATATACAGCAGGAATTCTTCTGCTTTAATGGACCACTTGTAAAGTGTTCCTGAAGGTTTCCAGAAAGATTTCACTTGACCTATTGTTAAAGATCAGCAGCATTAGAGAAGTGATGTTGCCAGTCCCTTGAGTGTTCTCCTTAAAGCAGGTTTCCCTGTGCTTTCATTAATGGGCAGTCCCTCTAGCCTGCCTCACCAGAGTGATATTTCTAGGGATTTAGGCTTTTTGATTGTTTTTATTCTAGCATGTTCTTTTTAATATCTTTCAAGATCCTTCTGGTCTTTTTGGTATGGATCTGAAATAGGAAACCTTACACTATAGATTATCTTGGAATTGATTGTTCTCTCTTGCATAGCATCCGTGTGAGCGAAACTCAGCTTCAAATACAACCTATAACAAAATTATCTTTAAAACAATTCTTTTAAAAATTGAAAACATGCAACACTTGGCTGTTTTGATATTTGTACACGCAGCTTGATCAAAAGCTTTTTAGTCCAAAAGGAGTCATTTTAGATTAATCATACAATGCAAAGATCAAAAGTAATATCCATAAGAAGGAAGCAAGGCGGATCTTCTCAGTACCTAATTCTCTTTTAGTCAGTGGATGGGATGTTTCTTTCCCTATTAAAGAGGAGAAAAAAAAATTGTGGGATTGTTCTGAGTCGCACTTGGCATATGCTGTCACATGTTGTGAGGTGAGGAACAATCTGCACCCTTATAATTCGACAGCATCTAGCAGAGCCTTTGCAGACCTGGGAATGGACTCTCACCATAGGGCAGCAGAGAGCCAGGCCAATGGCCCAGGAAATTCAAATTTGCAACAAGTAGTGGAAAATGGCTGAAGATGTACCTAAAAATACCGTGAGCCAGCCCTCAGGAGTCCTGCCTTCAGAAGTGAAGGGAATAGAGGGGTTAATATTCTGCCCAAATCCTTGGTGTTGCAGTTTGAGGAAGTGAAGAGCACAGTGCTGGGGTTATCTGTCCCACATCCAGGATCATATGCAGTGGGGGTAGCAAACCTAATTCCTCCTAATTTACCACCCCAGCATCATTAACCCCTATTATTTACCCCGTCCTGTGGCTGCACTGGCTCAGCCCTGGCCCAAACCCTTCAAACCAGGCAAATGTGCCAGCACGAGCAGCTTTGGGACGGCGCTGTGGACAGATGGCCGGGCTCCCTGGTGAGCAGAGCCAGCGGGTACGGTTCCAGCAGCGGGCTCTGGCTGCTTCGTTGGAGTAATGATTGATGGTGACTTATACAAGGGCTAAGAGTAATTCTTTGCTGTTAACCAGACTTGGCTACAGCAGAATGGAAGTGGAAATTTGTTGCTTCATTTATTCATCCTGCCTCTGCTTCCTTCCCGCCCACCCTTTGTGCTTTTTAATACCGAAAAGATGAAGCTACTTTGCTCGATCTTAAAATTGTCTTTCCCAAGATACTCTTAATTGTATCTCTACACCTTTCCTCATTCAGAGGCGCATAAGAAGATTAAAGATAGAGGGAGCAGTAATAGATTTAGTTAGGTTTTAATAGGATTTGCAGGGGACAATGCAGAGAATGAACACCATAGAAAATATTGCTACTCTATCTTTGATATCCCTAAGGCTTCTTAGGTAGTCTTTCACAGAGATTTCGTCTGTGCCCTGCACTCAGACTCTCATTTTTCAATAGATCACGTGTGGGGTTTTTTTCACAGAGTATCTAGCCATCTCAGTAAAAGGGACGTTATATTATAACCTCCAGATATCACTGCAGCCATCGTTTTGTATTACTTATTTGTACCTTGTTAAGCACAGTTTTGCATGTCATCAGTGGGCTTTTTAATAGCTGTCTGTCACGTTTCTAAAAGTGTCCGGCATTTTTGTTTAATGCCAGATGAAGTAAAGGGGTGGGTTCTGATGTATCTGACTAGCAGTAGGCCTGGATTCATCACACCTTCTGACACGTAATTCAAGATGCTAAACTAAAAGCTAAATTTTAATTTAAAATTAAACTTCACATTTGGAGCCCAGGCTCGCAGAATAATTTGTGGATGGGGTGTGTATTTCCAGAAGGTGATTCAGCACTCCTGAAATCTGAATTATCCCTGGAGGTACCTTTCTCTGCTGACTCTAAGGGAAACCTTCATGCATAATTTAGACTTATGTGAGATTTAGGTAGACAGTGGCACTCAGCATTTTCTGTTAATTTCTATGGTTTCTCTTGGTACGTACCCAAAACCTGAGACATAAAACTCCAGTCCCTCTTGAAAATACTTGTTGGTGTATCTTTACTTTGCTCCTTGTTGTGATCTCAAGCAAACTTTGGGTTTAAAAAAATGAAAAAAAGAAAAAAAAACCCAACAAAACCACCACAGCTGTAAAAAGGTTTACCTCTTTCATGACTCCCAGACCATGCTCATCACCATATTTTCTGAGGTTCCAGTAGTGCATTAAGCAAAGTGACTGGCAGCTGGTTCATGTCTGAAGAGACTGTGTAGTATGAATCAGTATTTAACATCGAGTTCAATGCAGCATTATATTTAGCAAGCGGCTGTTGTGAGAGAAGAGCCGAAGCCTTTCAAAGTGTTTCCCAAAACAATACTAAGAGGAAAGACATGGCCTTAGCGAAAAGCTTTCCTGATGTCCAATCAGCTTGCATCCAGCCCTGTACCAGCACGGGGCCAAGCGTGTCAGTGTAACATTAATATTTGCAATGTTTATTGACTGGGTCTGTTGTAATGGTTCAGAGAGTAAACAAAATGCCTTTTGTCTCAGCTCTTTTCCTCCTACCTTAAAATTTATTTCTTTGTTCTCCTCCAGCCCAGCCATGGCCGGAGATTCTAGGATCTTCATGAACCAGGACATGGACATCGGAGTTACATCCAGAGAGCCTAAGAAGATTCCCAAACAGGCTCGGGATGATGTCCCCATTGCCACGGACCGAACCCGCCTCATTTCAGCAGAAGGTAAGAAGCCACGTCAGCGTTACATGGAGAAGAGTGGCAAGTGCAACGTGCACCATGGAAATGTCCAAGAAACCTATCGATACCTTAGTGACCTCTTCACTACGCTGGTGGACCTCAAGTGGCGTTTTAACCTTCTTGTCTTCACTATGGTCTATACCATCACTTGGTTGTTTTTTGGGTTCATATGGTGGCTCATTGCCTATATCCGGGGAGACCTGGACCATCTTGAAGATGAGAACTGGATCCCCTGTGTTGAAAACCTCAGTGGATTTGTTTCTGCATTTCTGTTTTCTATCGAGACTGAGACAACAATTGGGTATGGCTATAGGGTCATAACGGAGAAGTGCCCGGAGGGCATCGTACTGCTTCTCATCCAGGCTATTCTGGGCTCCATCGTCAATGCGTTCATGGTGGGATGCATGTTTGTCAAGATCAGCCAACCAAAGAAGAGAGCTGAAACCCTCATGTTTTCTAACAACGCAGTGATTTCCATGAGGGATGAGAAGCTCTGTCTCATGTTCCGGGTTGGAGACCTTCGCAATTCCCACATTGTTGAGGCTTCCATTAGAGCCAAACTGATTAAGTCCAAACAGACCAAAGAAGGAGAGTTTATCCCATTGAACCAAACAGACATCAACGTGGGATTTGACACTGGAGATGACAGATTGTTCCTGGTGTCACCTCTTATCATCTCACATGAAATCAATGAGAAAAGCCCCTTCTGGGAGATGTCCCGCACCCAACTGGAAAAGGAGGAGTTTGAAATTGTGGTCATCCTGGAAGGAATGGTGGAAGCAACAGGTAAGGACTTGTCAAAAATCAGTCACAATTTTAAGGAGGGAAGGGGAAAAATGGAGTGCAGTTTGGCATTAAGATTTCACTGTCAGTGTCACCTGGACTGAAAACATGTTGGGATCTGTCCTTCTCTAGTGACTGATTCAGGTGGGGTATTGTGGTCTGAGATAACTAGCAATTAAAAGATGGGTCCTTTAGCTCATGTTGTAGTGTTTCACACCCTTTTCATAAGTCCAGGAGTCAGACCAAGGGTTTAGTCGAGGAGTTGTCCATAATCACTTAGAACTGATCCATGGGAAAAAGGAATGAACTAAAGGAATTCATGAGGTCTCTTGTGGTCCTCTTTCCTGTGATCAAAATTCATGGTGCAAATCTTTTTCCATTTCTCCTCTTTATTAAAAATTGGCTGTAACTGTGCTATTTTAGGTATTGCTGTAGTGTTGCTTTTTAATGGAGCCTATGAAGGAAGTGCCCAAGTATTACTATATCCCATAAAACAGCATGTGCTGAAACTGAATGACTTGCACATGATGCAGGACATATATTTTCAAAAGGAGCTCAAAGAGGAAAAATACAGAAACTGCTTTTGTGACTCTTGCAACCCAGCAGCTGTTTAACAGCTTAAAACAATGCTGTGTAATGGGTAGATTAGGAGATATACTCAGCTGATTCCCAATTTCCTCCTATGGGTGTATTTGTGGCAGGCGATGAAAGAAGTCTGCGTCCATATATAATAAATCTGGAAAAGTTGTGTGCCTCAGCTTTCCAACGTGTAGAACAGGGAGGTGGCGGTGTGCTGAGCAACAAGCTGAGCGAATGGATGGCCACTGAGGCCACCGGGCTCCTTTCCACAGTTGGGGTGCAGTTTATCTCCCAAGGGTCTGGCTGGGGTGGAGGATGCTTTTACTCTTCCCTTTACACTAAAAGACATGGCACCATGAGGTCATTTTACCACTTGCAGCTAACTCATTTATTCTAGGCTTTGAGGAGGAGCTGGCAGGCTCTGTCTGCTGTGCTTCCAGCACATCAGGCTGGTTTAAGCACCCCGAGATGCTGACGCTCCCTTCAGGCAGGCTTTCTGAGTCCGGGCTTGGCAGCATGCCCTGGTCGAATCAGACCTTTAAGGGGAATGGGGCTGCAGGCAGCACTGAGGAGAGAATTGCTATCTAGGGAAGTGGAAACATAGAGTCAGAGATGCAAAAAAGCTTTTATAAGTAGTTTTGCCCTTTGGTGTTTAAAGATTTTAGTTATGAGATGGCACCGTGAACCCAAGTTTTTTTCTGTTGACGGTGTTTGGATTTTTTTTTCCATCCTGACGAGGCATGGGTTGTGTCTGAAACACCAGCAAGGGTTTTCAGCTTGATATGAGTGCTCAGTGGTATCAGCACCATGTGTCACAGATTCTGGCCCTTGCTCACTACTGATACTGTCCTTGTTAGACTCCTAACAACCAGATGTAAGGGGAAACAGTCTCTCCAATTCCTGCATCCCAGACCTTCCCTCTTAAACAGCTCTCTAGAGAGCTAATTCTGCTTCCCAGTACCTCCCCTTAGTCATTAGGTGAACAGCACTAGCCGACTTTTCCAAACAGAGCTAATGGGAGGTTACATATAGGTTGCACTGTACCTGGGTTGGAGCACTGAATTGTAGAAGTAGAATTCATTTGGCCTTGCTCAGCAAATAGTCTTTCCCAGCAGAGTATTGTAGAGATGTGGCAAAAGGGGTGGGTGGAAAAGACTATCAAAGGCAAAGATTTGTAATGGAAGCTTATTTTGTAGCCTAAATATTTAGTAGATATTAGAACCTCCTAATCTGAGCATGGAGTGCAGTTCCTTGTTTGTCTAAAGCCTCTTTCCCCATCACACAGTGACACTATCAAATTTGAACAGCGACTGCACTGCCTTGCTTTTAGGAAAGCTCAGCCTCTTCTAGATATGTGTGAGAGGAAGTCATTGTCAATAACAACCTCAAAATTAAAAGCATAGCATAGGAATAGCATTGCTTTACAAATGGGCTCCTCTCCCAGAGGGATTGTACAGGCCACTGTGTAATGATATTAAGGAGCCTACATCTGTGGAAATGAATTATTCTGGTCTCAGGCTATGAAATTCCAAAACTAGAGCTAGAATAGCCAGTTTGTATTGAACTTAGAGCAGAGCGGACCTCAGATGGTGCTGTTATCTGATTCAGAGGCTGAGATGGTTTTCTGAATGATGTATGGTAACGGGGGGGGGGGGGGTGTGGGGGGGTGTGCCAATGAGAGTGTCTTGCAGAAGCACTGTGTTTGTGCTTTCCTGCTTTGTAATGCTGATAAAGCAGTTTGGGGGATATTAATCCCTACCTCCATACCTTCAAATTTGCTCCAAGCAAATTCTTCAGGTTCCTTTCTCCCTATTGGATTGTTCAAGCCCCATCTGCTTTCGGGAATGATCATTGACTTGCAGCGTGACTTTTATTAAACCATGACAGTGTTACAACCTGGTCAGGTTCAGGGCAGTATAAAAATGCAACAGACCATTTGTTCCCTTAGTAACCCCTGTGAAAAATAAGGAGCCACCATCGCAGTGTTTAGAGGTACAACTGGTCAACGTACATAGCCCTGTTCATGCCGCACAAGAGACGAGCGGGTCCTACGTGTTGTCTCAGAGATGGCTCAGCTCTGCTGTTGTTGTCAGGAGTAAAAATTAATGGAAACTTATTCCATCTTTATAGACAACAACAAATCCTACTGTGAATGCATCCTGCACTGGTGGGGAAAAGACAGCTCTATTCTTTTCATAAGGTATTTCAAAAGCAGGTCAAAACGGCGATTGTCAGTGCACAAATGACTTAAGAAATTTAAGCGCGAGGCCTTGATTAAAAGAGTGAATGTTTTTCACTGAAAATTTGGGACAGCAGTTTTATAACTACTTCCAATAGCTTTAACCAACCACACACATATTACGAACATAATGTATTGTCTCCTCTCAAACACGCAACTCTGTCAGTAAATGTACTGACATTTACGTTTAATTCTGATCCAGTGGAAGGCAAAGATGGTAATTAGTTTCAAATGAAAAGTGTAGAATAGATTCTGAAGAGTTGAAACACTTCAAGTCATTGTGTGTTGTGTTTTGTTTTGTTTTGTTTTGTTTTTTTTACAAAAGAAAACACTAGTGTTTAAAACAAATGTTTTTGTTTTCAAGTTAACTTGAATTTCCTAAACACTTCAAGTTGGGCTTTTTACAAAGTGAAACATTGTGTTTTAAACCCATGTTTTTGTTTTCAAATTGACTTGAATTTTTAAAAGGATAAATGACAATACACTGAAGAATAGCAACACGCAAGCCTAAAATGCAATGGTTTTATTTTCCTAAAAAAAGAAAATAGAGATGGCTGTATTCTAGTGAGAGCTCTCAGGGACCCACAGCTGCTCTACTAACCAACCCACGATGCCAGTTGCAGCAGAAAGTCCGCTGACACGTGTCTTCCCAATCAATATTTTAGGGTGGTTGAGGCACTGTGACTCCAGGAGAGGTTAAAAAATGCTAAAGGGAGACTAAGTTTCTGGTCAGATCTGCTGTGATCAGTGCTGAGTGAAATGACCACTGTAAAGAGAAGATCGATAGAGGTGACAAGTGTTCTGACTTCCAGTGCTGCTTCGTGGGCATCTTGAAAGCAGCAGCATCACTCACAGTGCCTGCTTAATGAATTGGGCACAGAGATGACTGCAGGGAATTAATTCTCTTTTGCCTTATCACTTGTCAAGATTAGCTGGTCCAAATTTGACCTGCAATAAAAGGGAAGAAAATGAAGGTGGAAAATCTGCAAAGTGAATACATTTTTGCTTTCACTGCCTTTCTGCTTCCCACACTGGCAACAAAAAATTAGACCCATCCCGTTGGCTGATGTTGGCCAAACCTCTCGCCCTTCCCCTCCTGACTGTGAATTGAATGCTGGAATGTAGAAGAGCAGTGGAGGTTCAGACCCCCCTTCCATGTGCATGCAGAGCCAGATGGGTTATGATAAAGAATTTGGCTGATTCAATCAGAGAACATTGAAGAGTCCAATTTTTATTTTTTTTTTTCTGTAAACCATCACTCCATGTGATGACGCAGTCTGCATACCCTACCAGACTTTCTAGCAGATAAGTTGAAGGGGTTCTCTCTTCCAGCTTGAGCCTCCTGCTGTTATTTGCTGACAATTAACCAAAACCTGATTTATCAGTAGGTGTCCTGCAAACCTCACTCTGTCTCTCCAGTGTCCAGCATTGCTATTGTCTGGGCATAGAGATAGCAGTGCTTGTTACTTTAGCCTTGGTCCTCACTGGTTTTCATTACCTCTTTTTCCCAGTGCCATTAAATAAGCCACGAGAGATAGTCCAGATGCCTGATTAGTCCAGTCACTAAATTAAGTTTTAATAAACTCTTAGGGAAGGATAGGCATATATATTTCTGGCTTCGAGTCTGTGTGATAAAATAATTTACCTCATCCTGTCCCTGTGAGAGTGCAGACAAACTGCAGGGTTTTTGCACCTCCATTTATCCACCTTTACAGAGGGCATAGTAAAATTTCCTGGCTGTAAATGTAGGACCAAAATTCCTGGCTGTAAATGTAGGACCAAAAGAAGTAGTCACAAATAAGATGTCCTGAAATCAGTCATGATTTTCATGGGATAACAAAGGAAGGGTGCAATTACTAAATGGAGTTTTCATGCATTCATCATCTGGTTTGGTTTGTCGTCTTGTTCTGGTTTGCATTTTGCATATAAATAAGTTTCCTACAAGAAGAACCTTGCAGAGCCGTTACAGAAACTGCTTCTATAACTATAGGGAAGAGACTGACGTCTCAAGTCATTCTTTTCATGTGCCGAATTGTCCCCCAGAGGTAGATGTTGGCAGGCCCAGTCATCTCAGGTGCCTCTGCAATCACTACAGATACCTCTGCAAGGGGCCTGACGTTACGTGCTGTGAGCTTGGTGCTCAGGTCCTGCCTGGTAGAGACGTGGCAATTGAATTTAAGATCTTTAAATCATAAGGTCCTTTTTCTTTTTCCATTTCCAGTGCCTAGGAGCTTTCAGATGCCTGAAGAGCATTCAGATAAATTAAAATCCTATTACTCTCCTCTGGCGTAAAAATCAAAGTGAGTCAAGCCCAGACGTGTCCTCCTCTAAAGGAGACAAGCACAAATAATTGGAGCACCATGCTCCTACCTTCTAATATTCCTTTTCAAGTTGGTGGAATATTGACTTTTTGGAGGTTACAGTGTTCTTCGGTCTAATTAATGCAAAGGGACTAATAAATTTTATAACTATCCAAATGCTGATGTTAATCTGAAGACATGTATTGCTTAATTAGATTGATAGAACTTAAAATTTTTATAACTACTCCTTGCCATCCTAACGGAGATCAGTCTGTCACTGTACTTCTGAATCCATCAGTTCTCCCTCTGTGCTCTTGTAGTGTAGGTGGAGCTCAGCTCAAGGAGCAGAGGATGTATTAGGCAGGTTTAGTGAAACCAGTACAAAGGAAGAAGTCACCCCACATGCAACAGCGTATGAAAACAAGGACAGAGAAATCCCTTCCAGCAATATCTGTGTCTGAACTGCGGAGAGAGCCTAGCAAGTATGGCAAACATACAGTCAGCATCCACATGACATTTTGCCAGCAGATAATCACTGAGCTCTGTGGCATTTAAATGAGGAGAGTTAATTTTAGGCTGATGAAAAGTTGTCTTGGCAGCCCCAGGGGTTGGGATATCTCTACCCACTGGGGAAGTTCAGGTCATGTAGCAGTACTGAAAGATTCAACTCTACTGTTGATGTGATCAGATTGAAGCCTGTGGCAGTTTCTTGGGGTGGTTAGATCATGCTTTGTGGTGCCCTTGCCCCCTCCCATTAAACTGCCAGTAAAGGTACTGGGGGTGACGGTATGTTTGATGAAAATATACATCTTCCAGTGGTTGAAGAGAGACTGCTGGTGCATCTCTGGCTAACCAAACCGCTGCAGATGCGGTTAGATGTGACCTGTGATAATGAAGTTTGTTTTTAACCGGTAACCTAAGGGTATACAAGACCTGGAAATCGGGAGCAATCTCCACTTTTCCTAGCAGTGTGGCAGAGCCAGCAGCATCTGCTCCAGTTGAATAATCGGGGGCACCGCAAGCAGTGAAACGTTCCAAAATCTGCAACTCCCATTGAGTCTGCTGCAGAAAACCCAGGCACTGTATGAGGGAGCCATCAAATAACTGCTTTTTGTCAGCACGTATTAACGTTCCTTTGTCTTTGATAAAATGTAAGCTGCTTGATCCCAACTGATTTTGATGACAGAAAAGTGCCTTATTGGTAGGGTTCCCTGACACCTATTTTACACACCAGTCTTTCCTCAGCGACTCTGTTCTCGAATGTAATGAAACACCTGGTTTAATACGAATAGCAATATATCCTCTATCTTTTCATCTACTGGAAACCAGAAACAAACCATTTAGGAAGGCATCTATGGCTGCCTTAAACAGGAACATGCACAAACGCTGTTATTGATCCGTGATGTAGTGACTCCAGACAACAGAAAAAGAGTCTGCTTTTTAGGATTCTGCTATAATGAAATTATCATTAAAACTCTATGAAATGTTTATTGCAGAACTTGAAACCAGGAGACAGTCCTCTGGTCTCCAGCTTTCTAAAAGGTCTGGAACCGGTTCCAGCTTTATTGAAAACTTGATGCATCTGCTTATAACTTTGTACAAACTTTTTTTCTGCTTTCAATTAAAATTGACTTTTGTTTGCAACTGAAAGCTAAACTGCTGAATTAAGAGATGAGAAAGCTGTAACTAAAACTTGAAAGCTGAAGATTTCACATATCATTTCACATTTTCCACAACTGACAGACTGTACAAATTTATATTAAGCATACTTTTTCATTTTTAAGCCAGATTGTTCAGAAGAAAATTAAACTTCTAATGGTCTTACTATCCAGAAAGTACGACACACACACACTTGAAAAATTTGTGAAAATGACTTTGTTTTAGATAAATTTTGAAGCACATCTACTTAGACTGACAAAAGGAAAATGAGGATATTCTTTTGGCATGAAGCTTATTTAAGTGAAACACTCAGGTCACCACGTACAACTTCTCTATAACTGTACCAAATATCTGTGACATTTAAACCCAACATGTGTAGTTATATCTACTTCAAGAAAAGGATTAACAGCCTTTACCGGGGCCATAAATACTACAATTATTTTTGCAAGAAATTCTGAGAGTTTGAAATCTCCCTCAATTTCCTGAGCTCTCCAAAATGTCGATGCTTCAGGGGTTGCACACGACAGGGCTGCTGCAGTGAAGTAGAATGGCAGTGGGAAGGTTGGTGTGGTACTTGTGGTTCACTACACCCAGGATGTCCCACGGACTTGGATAAGCAAGTTTCATGAAATGAAACCGCTGATTTTTGCCGAGAGCCCACAGCCAGCTATGAAAGACCTTAGTCTAGCAAATTACTTTAGCCCAATGTGGCAAGCTGAAACTTGGATACTCAGAGCACAGAGGGCACGGTGGCACATTGCAGGCAAGTGGAAAGTGGCTGCATCTATGTGCTCTTAATAAAAGTAAGGTTTATTGTTTCCACACCTCTTCTGTCATCTTTTTGCAGTTACAGAGGCAATAATTAGCTAGGGACCTTACAGATGCATTAATTAACCAGGCTGGAGAGCACAGGGCAGCCTGCAAAGCAGGCACTTAATGGAATTTGAAGCAGAGACAATGCTGTTGTTTACTGGGTAATGTAGGAGTTGCCAAGCAGTATGTCCCCATGCAATTAAAACACCACTGCACATGTGCTAAAAAGGAATATTTGAATGGGATTATGAAGCAATTACAAGTTGTCTTATTGTGCTGGCTCTGTGTACCCCTGGGGTTACAGAAAGCAGCTACTGCAGGAAGCTGTCAGTGTGCAGTATTTGATTGCTGAAAGCTTTCTATTGTTCCTTCCTTAATTGAATCCTTACAGCAGGAGATAACTGTGATTGCGTCTCTGGAGTTCAGGTTCACTGTCAGGTACTCCCCCCCAGGGAAGGAGCTATTTCAGGCCCTGATTATAAGGCAGGAGTTCCCTTAGGATGCCTCAGGCCCCCACATTTAGCAGGGACACCCCATCCTGGCCCTGGGGACTTCTGCACGAAGCCTTCATGCAGCACTTGGAAGGCGGTGATCAGAACCAGCCGGTTCATTCGCAGGACAGAATCCTGTGAGCCTGGGCACTCTCCTCTCCTGCTCCCTTTCCTGGGCTTTGAAAGCACTCGGAGCTTGGAGGAGGCACTTGAATTCCTTTGTCATTTCGGGCTCTGTCTAAAGGAAAAGGAGATACTTTATTTTCCCTGCCTCCTTCCCCTGCACGCGCATGCTGCTGGTTGTCTCGCAGTCTGGGAGCATCAGAAAATGGGAATAGCCCTGCAGCTCTGCATTACTGACCCTCAGAACAGCCGGTAATAAAAGCCCTTGCCCAGGGAGGTCAACAACGACACGGCTCTCCTGAGAAAAACCGTCGCAGGACTCAGAAATTAGCAGCACTCCATGAGCTGCCCGGGCGTTGAGCTGCGCTCCGCTAGACGATACGAGGGAGTGAGGATTAACCAGTCCTCACCTCGAGGGCTGAGGAGTCAGGGCAGGTGATGCTGCACGTCGAAGTGTCACTGTCTAGCCAGGAGTGGTCTCCGTGCTGGTTTTTCACTTGTAAAGCAAAAGTTGAGAGTTTTCTGAACAGATGCTGTACCTCCATAGAGCTTCTCCTTAAGGCAAAAAGACTTGGGGTAATTTTCTTCTTCCATTATTGTGTTTTTCATAGCAGCCTCTGCACGTCCCAGCTCCTTCCAGCCCAGGAAGCAGGCAGGCTAGAACACTATGACTAGCTCTGTACTCGTTGTTCCTGCCCAGAAGCAAATACTCCTGCAGATCTTCTTGGGGGGAAAAACTGGCTTTTCAGTCTAGGGTACAGAACTGGAAATTTCTCAGGGTTGTATGTGTCACCATCCCTCTTTTTCCCTTTCAAGAACCAAAAGCAACTAACATACTCCTGGCCCAATAGCTTTAAACTAAGGAAAGCAATAAGAGACAAGTAAAGCTTTCCAGAGAGCTTGCTTGTGTGGGTGTCTTTTAATGGACTGTAGCAATTATGAGAACAAAGTAGTCGTCTTTTCACAAAGGTCCCCTTTTTTTTTTTTAAGGAAAGTTTTCTGATTACTCTGAGATTTCAGTCACTTAATTGAGCTCATGTGATACGAATACATCATACGCTCTTCCCTGAAGCATCTGACACCAATGTTTTTCCCCCTATGCATTGCTTTAGATTTCTGTTTGTGTGCTTTGGGCTGTAGGATTTAGACTTGGAAGTATCGGCCAGGAACTGAATCAAGTGCATGTTTTGAATGTATTCCAGTCAGGCCTATCTCTCACCCTCCAAAAGAGAACAGTGGGAGGACTTTGTCAGGTCAGGATTTCCAAATTTCACCAGAATTAATTCCAAAGTTGTAACATAATTAGGACAAACAGAAAACAAATATTTGAAAGAGAAGTCAGCTTTGACATTGGCAGGTGAATCCAACAGAATTTATTCTCAGTTATGCCAGTGCTGAACACTTATCCCTGCTCTGCAAAGCTTCTCTTTAAACTTCTTCAAAGTAAATAAATAAACTCTGATCCTTGGGACTGAGAAGCAGCTTGACAAATACCAGTTTCATATTGCCCACGATTCATTCAATTCTCAGTCCATTAAGACATGGGAGTTCAACAAGTTTATGAGCTGGACTTCTTGTTGTTGTGGGGTTTGGCTCTGCCAACCCAATGCAGCTGGACTGAACCCTCCAGAGGTATTTAAAAGCCAGCTTGCCATGTAAATCTCTGAGAGTTGTGACCCTCTCTGCCTTTTGAGCTATACATCTTTGGTGTCTTGACCTAAGTGCAAGAGAGATTTGCTGATACTGCCGCAGATGAATGGGGCCAGACACAGTGGGAGAGCAGAGCAGTGGTTTGTTCTGCTTAGGGGCCGTGTGGGTCAGGATTTGAGGTGCCCTGGCAGGGTTGGGTGTCATTGTAGCACAATTCACCAGAAGTGCTGTTAGTATCAGCCGCGCAAGCAACCCCTCAGCAGAGCAATGTGAGGACAGAGAGAAGCTGATTAGTGGTACCAGACTTCAAACCCATAAGCACAATGTTGAGGAAACGGTCTGAAGATATGGCGATGAATCCATCCCTTTCCCTTTGGGTGCTTCAGCTTTTTCATGGTAAAGGCTTTTGTGAGGCTTATTAAGCAAAGACTTTTTCTCTGTCCCAGAGCGATCAGATATGGAGATAACATGAAAGTGCTCTTAAATGAAAGAAGTGGTTGGGTGAGCATGTAAGGAAGCTTTGCATTTAACACCCCTCTGTTTCTACCCAGGGATGACCTGCCAGGCTCGCAGCTCCTACATGGACACCGAGGTGCTGTGGGGACATCGCTTCACTCCCGTCCTCACCCTGGAGAAGGATTTTTACGAAGTCGACTATAACAGCTTCCACAGCACTTACGAGACCAACACCCCGGTGTGCTGTGCCAAAGAGCTGGCCGAGTCTCGCCGGGAAGGCCAGCTCCTCGGCCACCTCTCCAGTGCCACCCTCCTGGGTGGAGGCAGAGACGCAGAGACAACAAAAGAGGAAGAAGAAGAAGAGGAAGAAGAAGAAGAGGAGGAGGAAGAAGGCAGGGAGCCAGCAGGACTGAACGGAGCCAATGGGACAGCAGGAGAGGTGAGAGAAGATCTGCCTGTATAACACCTGAACGGCTGGACAGGAGATACCCACAAACCTGGGAGACTGTGGCCTGGCGAGTCAGGAACTGACTGAGAGTCAGAGAAATGGGATTTATGTCCAGATCTCTGCTGCCTGCTGCTTGATCCTGGCAAGTCACTGCACAGCACTGTGCCTCAGTTTCCCTCCCCTTTTATCTGTACAGTGAGGTTCTGAGCTTTGCACTTGTCTGCAAAGTATTTTGATCTCTGTGGACAAGGCTCACTAAATATGATCACTTCTAAAATTGAAATTCACACCACTGGTTGTTTCAAAAGATGTTCGTTGGATGTTCAGAACTCTTCCCCCTGGAGAGGGTATTTAAAAATTCAGAATGTACAATCTCAGTATGAAGAATGTGGTTTCATACCTTCACTTAATTCATGAGTCAATGTATTGTAGACATTGTTACTGCTAAATTAAAAGAAGAGGAAAAAAACTGGTATGTAGTGAAGTGCTTTGCCTTGATGATTTTTACAAATAGATTTTAGCACTTTCCTCCAGGATTACAGTTGTTGTGAATTATTTCCTGCGAAATGTCTGATATTAACAGGACAACTTTCCCTGCAAACCTTTAGCATGTTTACCCAATGTTTTTGACTGTCTTCTCAAACTGAAGTGCTATCTCTGTGTACTCTTTTCATGGAATCTCTGACACGTTTCATAGGCTGTCCATGATCAGAGAAAGTTTAGATCTTGCCCCAGTGAAGGTTGGTTTGGTTTGGTTTTGGTTTTTTTTTTTTTTTCCTGGATGTCCCAGTTTCAGCTCCAGTTGATGATTTAAAATGAAGTAAGTAGCCATCCGGGAGTTCTGAAATTTCAGACAGGGTCCCTGGAGTAGGTGGACTGGGTAAGAAACAGTTTGCATAATTTTTTGCTCTTCTGTAAAGTATGTGTTTAAAATAAAGGGTTAGATGCTGATGTTCCTGTAGCTAATGGGAACATGCACTGACACAACCAGCCAACCTGCCAGTAACTTCTTCAAGTGTTTTAGGCACGCTTTGTCCCACAGCTCAACAAAGATTGCTATTCCTGTGAAGCACCAAATTAACAATTTTGGTCTTTACAAAGAGGAAGGCATAGAATCATACTTACCCAAAGGGGATTGTCACATCCAGAGCAAGGGGTGAAGAGAAATAGCCTGTGAGATGAAAAATTTCCAGAAATACAAACAGCACAGAAAAAAAAATTGGCCTTTTTGGGGAAAATCTCTTTCCTTACCCTCCAAAATTTGGTGAAAAAATAAGATACCCACAGATTACTTTTTTATCAAAATGGAACTTTATTTCTTGAATAATATATAATATGAAAGAGTTGTTTTACCTAGAGGAAGGACTGTATGCATATCTGTGAAATATACTGCAGTAGGGATGGACTGAGCTGCAAACTAGGGATATTAAATGTGGTTTTGCCTCTTGATATTAATATGAAGATAAACTGGAAATAGAAAGCAATGGTGTTATTGACGTGCAAACAAAGAGAATACAGTCTATAGGGGTCAGAGATACGATTGAATTAGAGACCCAATGTTATAATGTTGATAGAAGAGAAATTTCTATTTCTTTCTGAAGGAGGTGGAAAAATGAACTTGGCATGACTCTGTTGTACTTAATACCATGTTAAAAGGCAGCAGTCAGCTTGGCCTCCGGGATATAGAACTTACGATTATGTTATACAATAAGTTTTGAAGTGAACTAACTTCATTTGAAATGCCCGTCAATTCTAGATAGAATCTTGCAGACTTGGAGAGAGCAGTGTTTTTCAAAAAGGTCTCATTTTATTTTTTGTGCTCAGCTTCCTCTTTTTCCATACTAAACCTCAGCGGAACAGAGAGGAAAATAGGGAGAAAAATGGGAGATGTTTCTTAGAAGGGTTTGTTCTTTTTTCTGAGACCCTCACTTCTCACCCTATCTCTGCAAAAATAATTATGTGTCAAAATTATTTTTCGGGACTTTTTATTCTGTAGCTGAAGTGAACTCCTAATGTAGAAGGGTAGTAATGGAAAGTAAAACTAACTGGTCTATGAAAGTCAGAGGCAATTTCAGCCCCTCAGAGAGATGTTATATAAGCTCTGCCCATCGCGATGACTTGTCCAGCTCAATTCAACATGAGAGAGGGCTTGCTGGGTCTCTTACATGGTGCTGGAAATAGAGAGTCTGGAAAATGGCACTAAATTGCACCTGCACCTTTCTTCTCATTCATGGTTGTCACCCTCCGGAGAGAAGCCAGCCGTCTCCAAATAGTCAAAAAGTTATTTTATCTGCTCATTGCCCTTGAGATTTCATCACACAAAACGGTTCTTTCCTAATATTGTCAAGTTTGAGAAATGACATATCCTACACATTAGGAATTTTTGTTGCTGCACGTCGGTTATTGCTTGCAGAAAACTTGACAAATGGTGCGTGGTGGGGTGCCAAGCTATAACAGTGCACGGGAAGCAAGTCAGGAGCATATTGCTCCCCTCTTGAGCAAAGCCCTTAAGCAGCTGTGGACTTCCTTGGCTTCATGGACTATTTCTGTGTTCGAAATTTGCAAATATGCCCAAGTACCTTGCTGAATCGGTGCTTCCAACGGCGCCAGCGCGAGCAGCAGCAAAAGGACTTCCCTGACTTGTGTGGAAAAGGAGAAACACCCTCCTGTGTTTTTTAATAAGCTAAGCAGATCTGGAGGAGGATATCCTCCAGAGCTGAATGCACCTTGTGTTCGGTATATAAAAGGCGGGGAACCATCTTTTCAAGATGTGTAGCCTGGCAATCAGTTGTGTGGGTTTTGGTAACGCAGACAAGTCATACCCTTTCCAAAGCACTTCAGGCAAGCCTCAGGCATGTCCTGTGTTCTCCTTTGCCTGAAATATATCCCAGAGAGACATTTAATTTAGTCAGCGTATTGAACTTCTCTGAAAATAGGGGAGCCTATTCCAGAATTGTCACCTCTGAAAATTATATCAGTTTCCCTGCCACGTGCAGGACAATAAACCATGGGAATAAAGGCATAACATACCCACTCTTTGATGTAATGAACATTTAAATACAAGTCTGCATCTTTGTGAGGTGAAATAGCTCACATAGATATGTCCACCCACATAAATATCCAATATATACTACACACTCATCAGCCTCTGTACTTTCAGAAATATTAATACTCCACAAGGAACATTTATAACCTGTAAACACACTATTCATGCACAAATAACTATTCATATTTATATCACGCACCCAGTAAACAAGCTAAAAATACACATGGAAAACATTGAACAATTATACCTGCCTTATAAATGTGTCGCTGACAAGCGAAATTCACATCAGTATCCATCCACGACAGCAGACACTCGTGTGTCTGTGCCACACACACGGCAGCTACCCCGCTGTGCGTGTACGCAAAGTGTACACAGTCGCTCACAAACACACCCCCACGCCAACACGCGCACCTGACCCCTGCTCTTTAAAACACCACCTGAGGACTGTATAATTCATCGTGAGTCCAGGTGCCTTCATACAGGCATAACTCCCCCCCACTGTCTTTCCGGCAGGAGAACCGACATGTTCAAAGACTTTCTGACACCGTTAGAGCTAAACCCTGCACTGCACAACAGGATCACATCACAGAACCCTCAGCAGTGCCGAGTCAGGAAGATAATTTAATTTCAGGTGTGTGTTTCTGTCCTACAATCATTAATGAGGTTTGTGGAGCACACAAAAGCTACATTTCTTGGTCTTTATTTTTCTCCTTGTGGTGGGATAGTTGGGAAACACCTTCCTAATGCAGAAGAGTTATGAGCTGTGAATGGAGGCAGGAAAGGAGAATTGCTTAAGGTAAAGGCTTTGTCATTCTGCTTGATTTTGTTTGAGGGTTTGGGGATTGGAGTGGGAGGAAGCCCGGCAAGACATGTTACTGGATCATGTCTTATGAGGAGCGGCTGGGGGAACTGGGGGGGGTTCAGTCTGGAGAAGAGGAGGCTGAGGGGAGACCTCCTGGCCCTCTGCAACTCCCTGCCAGGAGGGGGCAGAGAGGGGGGATGAGTCTCTGGAGCCAAGGCCCCAGCGCCAGGCCCCGAGGGAATGGCCTCAAGCTGCCCAGGGCAGGGTCAGGCTGGCTCTGAGGAAGGATTTCTGTGCAGAAGGGGCTGTTGGGCGTTGGAATGGGCTGCCCAGGGCAGGGGGGGAGTCCCCGGGATCCCTGGAGGGGTTGAAGAGTCGGGCTGAGCCAGCGCTGAGGGATCTGGGGGAGTTGGGAACGGTCAGGGTGAGGGTCATGGTTGGACTGGAGGAGCTTCGAGGGCTTTTCCAATCAGGATGATTCTGGGATTCTGCTTTCCCAAGCCCGGAATTTTAACCACTCAGTTCTTGTGCAATGTCACTGGTGCTCATGGATGGCCAAGCTGACCTGGATGCCTTGTAGCCTTTTTTTCTCCCATATGAGTTTCCAGACTTATGCATATTAAGACTATTTGTTTTGATGAAATTATGTTTCTTAGACTGATCTGAAGATACCTAGAGATGAAAAGTCCAGCTCTCGCCTTGGTGGTTGGTTCCAGGGATTAATCAACATGACTGTTAGACATGTACCTTTACTTTTCATTTTAATTTGCCTGACTTTAACTTTCACTCATTGCAAGACCTGTCACTCATTTTTAGGCTTAAATTTACCCCCTCATTGTTTTCTCTCACTTCTTATTACGAATATATTTCCATCAGAAATAGTGGATTATGAAGCTGAGATAAGAGGAACTGTTATTTATGCTCAAGTAATTAATACCCGGTGATAAGCTCCGTGCATTGCCAGCCATATCTGCTGCAATATATGAGAGGCATGTTGCCAGAATGCGTTAAGCAGCAGTTTGGCAGATGATGGAAAGGATACTTAATTAAGTTACAGGAAAACTAGGCAAGCTTACAGTCCATGCACGAAAGTGGCAGCACTTTCCATTTCAAGGCTAGTGAAACAGTGATAACAACTGAAAGTCTGCGTCTGATATTTCAAATAATTTCCAGGGATGCCTGGTCATTTAGAGGGGTGTGAGAAGCAGGAGAATCTAGTCATTGGCATTTTATTATATGAAAAGGTCAAGGCCAAATTCTAGCCCTTGACCTTTTATTCTGTGAAGAAATCAAGGCCAATCCTGATTTCATTTAGGGCAGTTGTTCTCTCTCAGGGAAATGGAGCCCAGGGGGTGCCTCCACTTTGCCAACATCTAACAGACCAGAACTCAGTTCTTAAGAACTAGTGGTTGGGCTTTCAGGGAATGGAGGGGAGGGCTGCATTTTCAGACTTTATTGTAAGAAAAAGCATACAAAGGTGGCTTGTGTTGAACAGCTGGTGCTGGTGGAATCACTTCTGCTAAAAAGTAAAGCCTAATTCTGCAGTTTTGCTGGAGGTAGTTTGTTATTTGCCTTGCATCCTGCTCAAGGCATCCTGCTCAAGCTAGAACCAGGGAGCACAAACATACAACCGCTTTCTCAAGAAGTAATGAAATCTAACCAAAGTTCCCCTGAAATCTGGGTTTCACAGGCTGATACAAATCCAATTCTAGAGTGATTTCAGTGACACCCTGGTTTAGCAAGTACTGAAGGTCGCTGGTATAAGCAAATACAGAATTTAGCTCAGTGGGGTGATCTGAATGAGTGAAAAAAACCAAAATAGCCTGGTTTAATTAACTCCAGTAAAATCAGGAGTAACTCCTCAGAATTTTGGTTGGTTTAGTGAGATCAGATCCAGGACATGAAGCGGTAAAAAGGTTGTAAAGCTCTGCTATTATTCACAAAGTATTCGAATCATAGTCTGTCCCTAAGTAGGACAGAGAAGAATATCAATGACCTTTCCTTGCCTGGGTGTAGAAATGAGATGATGAGTGCAGCATAATATTATTTGCTACTCTCTAGGTATCTCTTCCATCCTGAAAGAACAAGACTGGCTCTGTGCGTGTCTGATGCAGAGCCACTATTACAGCTTCTGATACAGGGAGGGTGCAGGTGTAGCTCTCCACAGCAAAAAGCTGAGCCTTTAACACTCAACTACTGTGAACAACAGTGGGCAAGGAGGAGGGGAAACACCTTGGCTGAGCCACCCAAACAGGGTTTTGTTTGCCAAAGAGGATGGCAAGCGCTGGGTGTCTCCTGACTGGAGCCACGCCTGGTCTGTTCCAAGCAAGAGCAGGAGGGACAGTGAGGTGGTTCTAGGTCCTGAGGTCCCGTCCTCACCCAGCGCAGGTGGAGTGGCTGTCGGATTTATCTAATTTAACACCAAATAGGGCAAGTTATTTAAGGAAGGGTGATTCAAAACTGAAACAACTCTATTCTTTCAAGCCTCATCTCGTAATTGAAATATTCATAAAGCTCCTCATTCAACATAAGACCACTGCAGGAATATTTTAAAGATTTCATGCTTTTTGCAGTTACAACGTGCAAATTCAGCAACATTAGCTTGCATTTTCTGAGTGCAAATGCATAACAGTTTTGACCCATCGCTCTTTCAATATATTTTCCTTTAATCAGATTTAATATATTTTCCTTTCATCAGATTGAATGCAATGGTGTGTTTATAGTATGCACAAACAGCAACTATGGGCTATGCTGAGAAACCACCCATCTCACCGTCCTGGTCAACGAAGGTTTTTGGATTTCATGTCAAAAAATCCTAATCTTAACATAGGTACTTTTTAAATTTTACCGTGGTCCTCAAATCCTGCACGGATTTAGAGCTTACAAAACTAAATGCAGGTAAAGCCAAAGGTTAAGAAAAAATTCTATGAATCTGTGTTTCTATCCCACAGAGGAAGCAAATGCTTCCCCCTTTCTACCTTTGTTACCCAAATATCCAGTAGTGCATACGTGTCCTTTTGTGTAGCTAACCGAGCAATGCAACTGAAATGTCTATTCCCATTGCCCCAAAGTGAAAGAAATGCACTATAGGAAATCACAGGGATAGAACAGCCTGTCAGATGAAATACCTGATGAGAATCAGGATGACACCTATAGCCCTCTGTGTGTATGCAGATTTATCACTGAATGAGAAGAAAAACTCACAGTAACTGGAAAATTAATGATGGTAAAAGCTATTCAGTATTCATAACCCCCCATGTTTGTTCCGGGTTGTTCTATCAGTTGTCCGTCATTTTTATGCCAAACAAATGAGCAGTACAATCACTACTGAATTCACGCCCCATCTGCCTCCCTCGCATACGGTAGCAGAGCTCAGCTGTTTCTCTTCCTCCCAGAATAGAAAGAGGAGAGACAGATGCCAGGTGCAGGCAGGGAGAGTCGTTGCCTGATGGACTCTTGAAGAAGGCCATGAGGGGTTTGTCCTTCCCACAACAAAACTCCTCTCCGCTGCCAGGCTGAATAAAGAGACAGACCGCGGAGCTGAAACACCAACTGGGAAGGAGAGGCAGCAGGACTGGGACCCCAGACCCTGTGGGGCAGTTGGAACAAGTCTCCAAGTACCTTTCAATGGCAGAGAAGAGGGATTTTTTTCACATTTAATTTCACAATGTCGGGTTTTATTGAATCATGGCCGTCTTGCTGCCCTGTGTTCCCCTGCCTGTTTTTAATGCCCATCTGCTTTCAGGCTTCTTGCAGGGAGATTGGAAGCTCCTGGGCACGGGTCTGCCTCTGTTGTGTCTGCAGAGCGCCTTGCACAGCGGGGCCGAGTCTTGCAGTTATTCCTGCAATACGTGTACTAGACACCCATAATAATGACTAACTGGTCCTAGCTGGTACAAATGAACAGCTAGCCTTGAACAAAGTGCTGTGCTTCATTATATACAATATTGAAGAAGGCAGCATAATTGATGGCTAAGGCAATGGGCTGTGACTCAGAGAATTTGCGTTTTCTCCCCAACTTCCACTGGCCCGCCTGTACAATACTGTGCGAGTCAGTGCTTACACATGTTGCTTTGTTTGTCGTATCTGTTTAGGCTTCGGTTCAGGAAGGCCCATGAGCATGTCCTGAATTTTAAGTTGGTTGATTTTTTTGAGCTGGGGCTTTATGACTGCAATTTCATCGAGGCAGGAGCTATTTCTTATTCTGCAACAAACAGCCACGGGAGACACTGTCACAGGGCATTGTATAGCCCTTAAAAGAAGGGTAGGTCACCTTCCCTGTGATTTCACTCTGATCAGTGTGGTCAGATGTGATGTGATCCGTGAGGTCTGATGTGGGTAAGAACCAGGATTCCCTGGGAAAAGTTGTGGCCAGATAGGGGTGACCAAACCGGAGGGGAGACTCCAACAGGGGAGGGTGACGTCGCAAGTCAGACCATGCAATCACACAAATTCTAAGATGGGACGTTTCTGACCTTTAAAACCTGCAGGTCCACACGGAGAAGGTGGGGTCTGCAAACCAAACCCCCAGGAAAACCAGCGGCTTCCATGGGGCCGCCTGGCAGGAGTGGGAGTTGCTGTGTCCCTGCACGGTGCAGTCCGTACAAGGGCCGTGATCAGCTTGTGCCTTGTTTTGGTGGTTGGCGTGGGGTGTACGTGGTGTTCAGAGTAAGGGCAGTTTCTGTACCTGGAATAGTAATGGTTCCATTTACATAAAACATGTTCATTAAATTGCCTGAGCAGTTGTACTCTTCAGATGAGCTTTCTACCTCCCTAGATTGTCTCTTTCAGACTTTATTTATAGGTTCCCCTGACCTTTTCATTACTCAGAGTCTCTCATGGATCCCGTCCTCTGTATGTTACCACATCAGTTTTTCTTGTCCTGTTTGACATTTAATTTTTATTAACTGTAGTGTAGGTAAAGCTGTTTTTCTTTGTTTTCCGCGCTGTGTTCTTCTCTTGCTCTCTAGGCAATAGAACCTGTCATTCCAGATATACAAGGGAGTATTTTCTTTGTTGACATTTTGAGATTTTCCAGCAGGACATGGAAAATTAAAACTGGGTTTAAGGTTAATAATGTCTTCTCGAGCTGATGGGAATTATAGAGGGGGTACATGAAAATGAGCCTCCTTGTTGACCTGCAGGGTCTAAGTGTGTTCCTCAGTATCTTGCAGCACACCAGAAGGTGTCCAGTAGTCACTGGAAAACCCTTCTGCACCTCCTGCTTCTCGTCTGGCTGGCACTCTTCCCATTTTGCGCAAAAAGTGGGAGCACATGATTAGCCTTTGGGTACGATGGAGAGACACATGTTGAAGTTTTCCAGTCGTGCTTAACATATTTGCCACGCCCTCTGATGAGGAATCTCTTGTTGTTACTCATTTAACTGAAAAATCACATTAACTCAAACAGTTTAAGCAGAAAAGCAAGTAAAGGGACTATTCACAATGACATCCAAAACAGTAAGGAGTATGTGAGAGACATATGAAGAAATGCTTCCCTCAGCTCCTCTTTATTTGGGAGGTTCCTACCAATTGATGGAAGCTTTCTTTCACTCTTAGATCATGTGTTGTCTCCTGTACTTTACTGCCTAATTAACAAATCCTCGCCTCAGAAAGATAAAATCCATCTTTTTGGTGACTCACTGTGCATGTTTCACTGTGAAGTATCTTACATTAAATTTATAGTCTATATTAATCTGTATACAAGCATGTTTATACAAACATTTATTGAAAATAGATATATATTTCTGACACTAATGGACAGTAGAGAAGCATAAGCCAATGCCAAATCTTACTAAAATTAAATACTTTAATTCTGTTCAATAGAGCAACTAAATTTCCAAACGCCAGGAGAGAGCATCTCAGATAAAAAGTTCTCTATGTGAATATTAATATAGTCTATATTCCAGAATAATGGAATATTTCACATTCCTTTCAGATTAAAGTTGCAAACAGATCTCTGAATTTCTCGTGGGACAGTGGTATTATTTGCTGAGCAATGGTATTTTTGCTGCTGTGTGTACAAGGGAATATCAGATGTCTAGAAGAATTAATGAATATTCAAGGAGTACTGCTTTGCAACGATCTTCAGCTGATAGCTGCGTTCATTCATTTAAGTAAAGCTTAGATTTGCTCATTTTTCATAAGTCTTCTTTAGAAGGGAGGAAAACAATCAGGCTGTGCTTTTATAGAGTGAATTTGAAATTAAAATTAGACGTTTAGGTGTCATTTCAGTTGTAAAGTAGCCCTTAGTTCTGATGGTGGGAACAGGGATTCCAATTATGTTTAATTTGTATGCACAAGGCTCGGTTAGGCAAAGTATTAAGGATTCTTAGTTGTTCATAATATTTCTAGTGTGTAGGGCTTTTCAACACCATCACTAAATTAGTTCTTGGAAGCAGTTGTTCACTATATTAACGTAATATATCCCACACATAGTAAAACAAACTGTTTGGCCTTTGAAATGAGAGGACCCCAATCTTAATAAATATTGAATTATAAAATCCCTGTATAGGGAATACGAGCTAATTCTTTTCTTTTTCCACCAGCTGTGAACTGCTCCGTGTGATGTATGGTACAAACTCTCCAGGAAAGAGGAGCAAATTGAAAACACTACCCCTGTGGGTTCCCTTATTAGACTTGAAGTGACTGTGAAATTCGCAGGACACAGCTCATTAAAACAAGGCTGGCAATCTGTGACCTCTTGAGTAGGAAGATAAGATCCATGCTGAAAAACAGGCTGTTGCTTTGATTGAGGGGTAACTCAGCTAAGGAGGAGAAAAATTTGTATAGCTGCTTCTTAACCCACTCGTTACCAGAGCACATGGGTCCGTATAAAATGCATCTTCAGGAGAAGAGGAAAGCAGTGGCCTGGTTGCTCAGTTAAAAATGAAGAGATGGGACCCCTGGAGAGCTGCTGTCATTCCCCATCACAGCTCCCACTCTCTGATGGGTGTCCTGCTTCGTGGACACGTTAATGAGCTGCGATGCAATGTGTATCGTAACAAAAATTGCAGTGGATGGGTATTTCATCCAGTAAAGCGGAAAATCAGCACAATACAGGGCCATAAGCTAGATAGTTGTTTTTTTATTTGTTATTTTTTTCATTATGAGATGATTAAACAGTATTTGAGGCTGTGGCCTAATACTCGCAGTGGACTCCCTGACCCTGGTGAGTGTGTCAAAAGGAGGAAAGAAGTGTGGTTGATATCCTGGGCTCTCCCATGAAATAAGGATCTCCTTGGAGCACGTGGCGCACTTGAGTTCTGACCGTTTGGTAACTAAGCTTTAAGAGCACCGTGCTTTCTATGTGGAAAACTTAAGTTGCAGGAGGAAATGTCTGGGCTATTGTAAATCAGCATAGCTTTATAGAACTGTCTGAAGCCAGACAAGACTGTAGTCTGCAGCAGACAACCTGACTTGCCCTCAGGCATAAGTCCTTAAAATTCCTGTGCGCGTGTACACTATCTAGGGTGCTTTCTATTACATTGGTATCAAACCTTATATAGTACAGTTTAGTACTGAATAATCAGTTATAGGTTGTTTGCACTGAAGACAAGAACAGGGTAAGTTTTCCATGACCTTACTCCAGGTTCTAGTAAATCCCATTCTCATGCCACTAGAATCCAGGGAAAAAATATGGCAAGAATGTTAACATTTTCTGCTTGAAAAAGCAGCTATCTTAGTAGTTAAATTCAATCCCTAAAGTGATCATCTAATTCTGGTCTGACATTTTCTGTAAGTGAATAAACCTGCATCTTAATTCTATGCCTGTCAAAGATTAAATAATGCAACATCAGCTTTTAACATGATTGATCCAAATAAAGAGCATGAAAAATGTAGCTTGGTTGGAAACATTCAATGAAATAATACATTTCAGAGAGGGTTCCCCCCCATCACTGCTAATGTGAAAGAGTTGAATTGTGGGAAGAGAAAAAACGAGATGAGAACACTTAAGCTGATGTCGCTCTGCATGAGGGAGAGTAGAAGCTGAATATCAAATGGGCTCAATAATTATGAGTGAGATTCATGCTCTAGTGAACTAGGAAAGGCTGCTCTGATGTCTTATGAAAATTGTGTTCTCCTGAGGCACACCAAATTGCATTTCCAAAATGACCAGTCAGTCACGGATGAAAATTTTGGCCCTGTGCTCTGTGGTAGAGGAAAGAACTAGCAACCCTTATTTTTGACATGTGGGGAATTGGTAACTTTGGACTTGGAACTTCCCTTTAGGAAGAATGGGAAGTGGGAGTTCAAGAAACAACAGTCTTATACATTTCTCATGCCTTCTGTGCCAATTTTACTATTCTTTTTGAGGAGAGGGATGTGGAGACATCTGACTTGAAGTAACAATAAGGAAAGTACTTTATGATGTTGAACTTTATGCTATTATGGCAGTTGTCTGTCGTCTACCTGCAAGTATCCTGTAATCTCTGAGCCGTTGGTTTTTTTATTGGTTTTTCAATTGCAAATAGGTTCTAAATTCATCCTGTTGTAATTCTGACATGAAGAAGCAGCCTTTTCCTGATCCAAATCAATTCAGTGATTGACTTCTTACATAATCTGATTGTTACACGGATGAAATTACAGTCTTCGTAAAATGATTGTAAAACAGAGACCTGGCTCAAAAATGCTTCATACTTGTATCAGTAATTTTAGTATGTGAACTTAATTTTACTGCAGGTTATCTTGTGTGCTGGGAGGCCCTTATCCTGGTAATGCTGAAAAGGAGAGGTCTTAAGAATATTTGAGCTGCACAAAGCACAGAAGAGAAGATAGCTAGGCAGGTAGGTAAAAGGAAAGTGAGGAAACAAAGAAAGGAAGAAAGCCAGGAAAGTACAGGTTTATTTTTAGGAAGTGTTTATTCTTAGCAGTGGTAAATCACAGCCAGGCTGGATTCAGCAAAGCATTTGTACACAATGTTCTGATATGTGGGCGTCCAGATACTCTTCAAGAGCCCAACATACAGGCTGCAGGTTGGCCAATCTTCCGTTAGCTTGGTTCATCCCAGGAAAAGTGTCTGATTTCTTTTGCACCTATGCTATTAATAACTGAGGTGAAAGGAGAACACTGATAAGTTTTAAATACTAGGTTCATTCTTTAAAGTCAAATTATAATTGGCGTGTACATTTATTTTCATCCCAACTAAATTTGTGGTCCTTTTTCCCTAAATAGTGCATGTTCCAAAGATTAAGTAGGAAGTTACTGGAAAAACTCTAAACTGATATCAAGGGGATTCATATTTCTTACCTAATTGTCACTGAGATGGATGCTTTGGGAATATTTCCAAGACTACACTTGGGTTAGTAGTCACACTTTGAACGCATCCTACTGAAATCGTAGCAACTGGTGAAGGATGGAAGTGATATTATGTCCTGCATGGCAGTCCTAAAGACTCTAGGATGAGCTGACACAGCCTGGCCCCTGTGCACGGTGAATCTTTAGCACCTGGCAATGCAGGAAAGTTTGTTCAGTAATTAAATTACTCGTTTGGGACTGTGAGCTTTAAACTTCTTCATGTAGTTGGTCATGTATCAGTAGATACATTGGACCCCTTGCTGGAACGTTGTGCTCCCACTATTGTTGCACGTGGAGAATTGCAGGAAATAGAGGATGCTCTTCGTGTATGGCTTTAACTTCAAACTGTTTACAATGAGAGAATGGAGAAACTGGACAGCAGTTGTGAAGGAGTGAAGATACACTCCCTTGCCCCTTCTCTCTCCTGCCCCCTGAGATGAGGAGCTAGAAAATTAAAATAGGATATAGAAATTAGGCACTTAAGAAATGAACGTATAACTTAGTTTTGAGATAAAGACGTAGAGATCAGGCTAGGGGCTAGAGGCCCATTAGTTAAAAGATAACTAAGATTAAATAGGATAATAAATCATAGTTGATGGGCCAGAGAGTAGAACAATATAGAAACCTTGATTAATAGAAGCTGTAAGGAAATGGTCCCTGATGGAATAGGAAGACAGCCCTAAAAACTAGTCAAAACCAACCCTATGGTCCAGCCTGAGTCCAGGAGGCTACAGAGACTGCGCAAGGAACCGAGGTAAAAAGTTCAACAATGAGGAAGAGGAGCTACTTCATCTCTGCGACCCCAGCCCACGACCACCGGGACACGCTGCACAGACGCGACAAGGAGGAGACCGGGGCGGAACATATGAAAATGACTGTCAGGCTCATTGTAATACGAAGCGGGGATAGGTCACGCATGTGTATAGGTGTATTGTGAGTGCGTGATGCTTTGTAGCATAAAGCCAAGACAAGATGCCATGAGAGGGGCGCACGTTTGTGGTGGAGCCATCCCCTGAGCGCCTCAGCACTATCTAAACACATCGAGTTTATAACCTTAGGGGCTGTGGAGTCGTGTTTCTGCAAGTCATCCCCCTTTGGTGGCCGTCAGGTTTGGGCACCTCAATCCGAGAGAGATCTGGAGGGGCTGGAGCGAGGGCAGAGGAGGGCAACGAGGCTGGTGAGGGGCTGGAGAATCAATCCTGTGAGGAGGCAGGGCAGGAGCTGGGAGTGTTCAGTGTGAGGAGGAGGAGGCTGAGGGGAGCCCTCATCCCTCTCTGCAGCTCCTGACAGGACATTGCAGAGAGGCTGGGGCTGGGCTCTGCTCCCAGGGGATCAGGGACAGGACAAGAGGGAACGTCTGGAAACTGCCACAGGGGAGGGTCAGGCTGGGCAGGAGGAGAAAATGTTTCCCAGACAGAGTGGTCAGAGAGTGGAACAGGCTGCCCAGGGAGGAGGGAGTCCCCATCCCTGGGGGGGTTTAAGGGCCGTTGGGATGAGCTGTGGGGGGATGTGGGGTAGGGGAGAACTTTGTAGAGTGGGGCTGAGGGTTGGACTCGATGATCCCGAGGGGCTTTTCCCACCTGAACGATTCAGTGATTCTCTAAGTGCTGACAGCAACTCTGGTTCCTCTTTGTTTTCCCCCTCCCTATCAGAGCACATGGCTGTCCAAAGGAGGAATCCTTTCACGCCTATCTGCAAGGTCCTTGAGAGGTGTTAAGAGTAAACTAGGTGTGAACAACGCATGAAGTGGGCATGCACATGGAAGCTGAGGTGTGAAAGCATTTGCTCAGTAAAAATAGAACTAGGCTGTTGGCAGAAAGAGGTGTCTCTAACAGATTAGCCCAGCAGTGATTGACAGGAGTTGGGTTTTTGTTTTATTAATGCCTCAGTCTGAGTTTCTTGACCTTATGAGGAAGGAGAGAGTTTGGCAGGACAGGTGAGCTTGTAATTTGTTCTATAACAAGAAAGAAATGCACCTCTCCTGATTTTATACACAACAACCAATACCAGTTTTTAACCCCTGCTTATCACCTAACGTCCTTAATTGGAACAGAGAATAAAGGAGAGATTCCCAGCTATTAACGATCCTGTGAAAAAGCAGGATCTCTATTTGATTGTGGTGGGAGTGACTGTGGAGGAGCTGCAGCTCTCCAGTCCCCAGCATCCACCCAGACAATCCTTTTTGATCATCCTTTGGCACAGGCAAGCTTATCTGTGTGCTTGGTTTTAGAGTGAATGTTCTTCTCAGGTGAAATATTTATAATTCAAGGGTTGTTTGTTGGGGTTTTTTTTGACTGAACAATAAATTACAGCACGGGTTTGATATTAACATCACTCATGTATAACCGTCATACTACAGAATGCAATTCTGCCTTCAATCCACACACCTCATACATTCACAGCCCATAGAGATCAGCATATTACAAGCAAAAAGTGATTTACCAGACAAGTCACAGTTCCTGTCTGCATTACTGTATGATCTATGGCACATCGGATGCAAATGTAGCTGGAGTGCAATAGAGGAGCCTGTTTTGCAACACAAACAAGTATTAGACTAAGGGATCTGATACTGGAAAGATAAGAGATCTCTGGATTTCAGCTATTTGGCCTGCTGCTTCTTTTGCTGTCTCGCTCAACCAGCTACTGTGCAAGCTGTAACCTTTCTCTGCTGCCAGAAAGGCTTAAAGCGTAAAACAGAATTACGAGTATCAACAACTGCAGACTGTCTCATTCAGGCAAACGTAGCAACATACCCAATGGGCAACCAAAGATGGGGAGGGACAGGGAAAGTGAGCCCAGCACCGGCTCACTACAGTCAATGGGATTTTTGCCACTGGATCCAGTGGGTTTCAGATTTGGCCTGATGGGAGCAAACACTGTGAATGAAATTTCCCACACTCCATGGCTCTAGATGCACACGCTTTTAAAAGCATTAATAGTGCATCTAAATTTAGAGTGCTGCACTTCTGTTTCATTAAGAATTCTAGTTCAGTTCCAGATAGACTCCACCAAATCTGTCCCCAAAAAAGACCCACACGCCATTCTGCCTGATGCACAGCGTAGCAGGATCTTTTATTTTTAAAATGGCCTCATCTAACCCGCAGCTGCTCAGACCTTGGTGTCTTTTCCACATTCATTCTCATTCTTGGAACTTGAAGCTCCGCTGCCCTCTCTACTTTATAATGTCACAGGGCAAATATTGCTCAGCTGAAACCACTAAAAAGAGAACTGATTTTAGCCTAAAGCAGAATCATGAAGCCTTGTATGGATGTCTACACAGAAAAGAGACACGTGCTATTTTGCAAACATTACTTATGTTTGAATTTCCCTTCTCTGTCATCTCTGAGCGAGCAGCTAGCAGCACTCGTGTTTCTCACAGACGGGGAAGCCGAGACACAAAGATGCTGAAAATCACTCTTCAAATAAACAGTACTGCTGAGAATGCAGAACAGGCATCCTCCTTCTGGACCGCCTCACCCCTTCTTTAGGCACTGAGCATCTCTGACTTTCAGGACTTCAAATGCTCTCAAGCATCATTCTGGTAGATCATATTCTATATGAGAGCCGGCGGAAGCCTCTGGGGGAAACGAGATTAAAAATTAGAAAAGACAGGGACTAGTGTCACAGCAGGGACCCTGGCCCAAACCTTGGAAATAATGGAAACAGAGAAGTGTGTTGTTTAAGGGCTCCCACTAGAGAAATGCAAGATCAAATTCTGTAAATAACAATATATTATACTTCCCAAAAGCATTTTAGTAACATACAGTCTTAATACTTATTTTTGCCCTTTTTTGTGAAGTTAGACAGTGCGGGCCTATCTAAACACCTAGGAAATTTTTTAGCCCTTTATTGCTTTAAAAGGTTGAGGGTTTGTGTCACTTAAGCAGATGGACTTGAAATCCCTGTTTTGCATCTTGATAATTTTTCTTTCTGGCCTCATTTGTTAAAGGCGACTAGATTGTTAGACCAGAGGCACTTTTGTCATCTCTTGGGAGATGGTGCACGTGACTTTCTGTTTTCCATGGAAACCGCATTAGGAAATAGTTAACAGAAAGCTCCCTGGCTCTGCTGTGTAAGGGAGTAGGTTAAGAGGTTTGGGGGAAAAAAAAAAATAACTAAGAGCATCCTTCTCAGAAGCAAACAAGGACAATGTTCGCCAAACCTCCTGGCAGAGCATGTTCCTGGGTCAGTCAGGTTTTGTGTCTCTTCTCTTACAGAGCCCCATACAGGTGCAGAGGGCTTCGTGGACCTTTTCACACACACATCCAGACTGAAAATCCTTGCCCGAGGAGCTCTGACCGACTTTGGGAGATGATTTGGTCTAAAGCTTGCAGAAGCACCCATCTGTCTGAAGCACTGAAAGCAAGAAACCTCTGTACCTCTCCATTTTAAAAGTGATTAACTCCCAGACTGTTTGGAGCCCAGGCCACCCCCATTTAATATGAGAATCCTGCAAAATCGGGGCGTTTCCTTGCTTTGGGTACCAGGTGCCTGATGCAGTTTGTCTGGCCGATCCACCAAGCAGCGGCTACATGGGGCTGAAAAGTGGCAGAGAGGCCACGGGCCTGGGCTGCAGCCAGAGAGGTGCCACTGACAAACTAACATAGTACTGCTTCACAGCAGCTAAGTGTCCACCTGTGATGTTTGTCGGGAAATATTTTCATATACATGGACCTTCGCCCTTTTGTGCCTCGGTTTCTCCTTTGCTGTGAAACAGGTTATCTCCCTCCTGACTATTCTCTCACTTTACTGATGCTGACAAAATGTTAATGCTCATAAGGGAGGCACTGATGGAGCTTTGTTATTGGTTAAGCTTTCCCCTCATGTATCTGGACTGTGGAGAAAAATCTCCCTGCTGCTCTCCCTTGGTATTTTTTCACAGCCAGTCACGTCCCCTCAGCTCGACAGCTTTTCCTTGGGGAACTCCCATCGTCTGTTTTTTCCCTGGCAGGCCATGCAGGAAAGAAGGGTTACGATTTAACAGGAGAGCAAAGCACTCAAAGCCACACAAACACCCAGAGATTAAATGCCTTCCCCACCTGGATTCCCAAGTATCTCGCAGAGTCTCAGCACGCTGTTTCTGATACACAATAGTGCCTGGAAAGAACCTATCTGAGTATTCTACAGCACAGGTTATATTTTAAAGTAATTTTTTCTTCCTTTTGTCCCCCTTTTCAAGGTCTTTCTCTCTTTGATTTATGGATTTGGAGACCATCTTTAATTATCTCCCTTGAACAGCTGTCTGAAGCAACGCTCACTAGGAGTTAGACAGATGCAGTGTGCAGCTCTCCTGGGTTTTGCATAGCAACATGCTGTGTGGAATGACCATTAATACACAGTGTGAAGGGCACAGTTTCCTGTTGCCATGCTATTTGGGGTATGAACGTGTTCAGATCTGCTTGTGCACGCGCACAGACTCCATCATGCACACGTGCTTGTGCACGTTTTTCTCTCTGCTCCATAGCCAGTGCACCAGAGTGACTGTTACAAGGGGCACATTAGATGTAAAATTTTCCAGTGAGGGAAATCACTCTGGATGTGATGCCTAAAGGCATTTCCAGTGCTGGGAAATAAGGGCTCACTTATTTCCTTTCAAATTTGTGCTCAGAGATGAATGGCAGTGATGAAGATCTGTCACAGTGCAGGCAGGTCTGCACACAGTCAGCACCCTGAAGTCTAGTTCGGGTCTGCACACTTGGTTTTCCCTGTCTTAAGCTGCTCGGTCAGGCTCTGATTGTCTTGCAGTCGAAGGAGGGATTGCCATGTGTGTGTGAGGCCGAGGCGGGGATACCCAGCGGGCTCAGGCTCTGAGGTGGTGCAGCCGAGCATTCCAGCTCCCTCAGGATCCCGGATAGATTCTTGTCTGATCCGTCCACACCAAAGCTGCAGCTTCTCACCAGCAGCAGCACTCCCATCTTTGCCAGCGGGATCAGAGCTCCCATATGTTTACACACACTGCAGTTCAACCTCTCGCTGAAGCGCTGCTGGAGCCGGTGTCTGCGTCACCATCCCGAGACAACATCTTCTAGAGGCAGTTCTTGAGGCTGGAAGTGCTGACTTGTGCTGGCCGCCTCTTCCCCACTGACTGTAGGGATCATCTGCTGCTGTGGGTGCAAAACTGGAGCTTCTTCCATCTATGGGTAAATCCTATTTCGGCTCCCTTAAATAATTTCATACAAGAAAAAAAAAAAAAAAGAAGCTTGCAACAGCTTTCCCTTGGAAGCAGGGAGGTTGTTGTCAAAGCCTCAGGAAACCCCTTTGATGCGGGACAGACAACTGGGAGAGGTGGTAATGAAGTGCTGGGAGAACTTCAATCACTAGTGAGGGAGATCAGCATTTCTGAAGCTGACAGAGCAGCGAGGGCTATCATGCTGTCAGCTCTACACTGACAAACCGAAAGGGCAAGGAAAAGGCTGATGAAAAGCTTATAGACACCCCTGACTTCAGTGCTTTAGGGACATGGCTCTGAACAAATTTCTGGACTTGCAAATTTATGGAAATGCTTTTTTGGTCAGCAGCTGAGGGAGCAAACACGCATTCCTTAGCAGAACATATTCTTATGTCCACCTGGCTCGGATGCTGGTATACTGAGGGACCCCACGGAGTCCTTTGCTCCCTGTCTGCAGCTTGTTCAAATTGTAAATTCTTCGGGGCAGGAACTCTGTCCTCTCCTTGCACAGCTCAAAATAGAAAGGGATTTCAGTCTTGGGTGGAGCATATTGATATCATGGTTATAAATACAATGCTAGTGACAGAACTCTCTGGTAAAATGGCTTTGTGCCCAACCACGTTAAATAAGGACTTTAATCTCAGCTAAAGAAATAATGAACTAGATGTGTAGATTGCAGATAGAGATTGTTACTAGCCCCTGCTTATTAACATTCAGCTTTTATCTCTTGTGTGTTGCCAATCACCGGCCACCTCTGTGGCTATTTCTGTAAGAACTTACATGGCAATGCTGGTTTTGGGGTCTAGTCTAAGTACATCACAGCTGGAGACAAGCAGGGGCAGCTAGCCCCAGCCCCCCCGGATGCATCACCCATTGCAGCTCAAGAACAGATGCACCAGCCGCTTCCTGACATTTAACCTGACCCTTCCTACCCTTCATCTCTCCCACAAGTGCACTTACTGCAGGTTGTTTCAGGGGCCAACAGGTACAGTAGAGAATCCTGCCATCTGCACGTCTTGTAGTCGGGTGACAGCGGGACCCAGCCGTAACGGCACGAGCTCCTCATAGGAATTCACTTGGCTATGTGATGGGGAATGGTTTGCGTACCGTCTCCTAGCATCTGTCTAGACAAAAAAACTTTGCCTGATAGCGGCTACCTTCTGCAGAGCTACCATGACAATAGAAACATGCTAAAAACATTCCCCAAGCCAAATTCCTCTTTGGCATAGCTCCGCTGGGATCGCAACGGGCAGCACTGCAGTTCTTTGCTGAATAAGGTAGAAAG